>NC_090730.1:133425379-133432879 GCF_036898095.1 Palaemon carinicauda
ATTTTTGCCTTGACGAATGAGACCCATTTTCTCCAGGATGATTCGTATTGCCGTCGTGTGGATTCGGTCTTGTATTCCTCGAGGAAGTCTAGACTTTTCTTCGAGATCCCAAACCTTTTCTTCGCGGCTAGGGAGAGAAAATCATGAGATGAAGGTCCTTGATTTTCGATGATGAAGCGAAGACAGTCGACTTCTGTACTTGCTGGGAGAGTACTGGGCCCGGGAGAGGGATCAGCGTGGGCTGCAGCTCTAGGACCAGGGGGTACCAATTGCTCCGGGGCCACTTGGGCGCCACTAGGGCCACTGTCCCTTTGAAGGTTCTCAGCTTGGAGAGGACTTTCAGCAGAAGGTTGGTGGGAGGGAACAGGTAGATCTTGGACCATCTGTTCCAGTCCAGTGACATGGCGTCCACTGCTTATGCCTTGGGGTCCTCGGACGGGGCTACATATCGAGGAAGTTGATTATTGTCGCTCGTTGCGTAGAGATCGGTCTGAAGTTCTGGGACTTGGTGAGAGATGAAGGAGAATGATCTTGTGTCTAGAGACCATTCCGACTCTATCGGACTTGTCCGGGATAGAGCGTCCGCCGTCACGTTGCGGGATCCTTGTAGGTGAACTGCAGACAGGTGCCATTTCTTCTTCTCTGCCAGACGGAAGATTGTCAGAAGCACCTGATTTATCTGGGGCGATCTTGAGCCTTGTCGATTGAGACATCGAACTACCACCAAGTTGTCTAGGGATAGACGAATATGGATCGAGGGAGGCGGGGAGAGATTCTTCAGCGCTAGAAGGACCGCCATGGCCTTCAAGATGTTGATGTGAAACGTCTTGAATAGGGGAGACCATGTGCCTTGAGCCTATTTTTGGTGGGAGTGACCTCCCCAACCCTCCAGCGAAGCATCCGTGTGGATGTTGAGTGATGGAGGTGGGTGTTGAAGAGGGATGGACCTTTTCAGGGCCGTCGCTTCCGACCACGGCTTGAGGAGCAGCCGAAGTCTGTTTGGGAGCCGTCTCTTGAGGTCTCTTCGAGCGATGGATGCGTAACGTCTCCAGACTCCCGCGGCCCCCTTTAGCTGTGCACGTAGCACTGGGTTTGTCACTGAGGCGAACTGTAGAGAGCCTAGAACTCGTTCCTGCTGACGTCTTGAGATCCATTTGGATTTCAGCAGTCGCTTGACAGACCCTGCTATTTCCTTCCTTTTCTTCTGGGGGATGGAAAGGCGGTGTGACTGAAGGTTCCACTGGATTCCTAGCCATTGGAACCTTTGAGCTGGAGAGAGGCGAGATTTCTTCGCGTTTATCATGACTCCCAGATGTTCTAGGAACTGGGTGACTTTGTTGCAGGATTTTAAACAATCCTCGGGCGATGGAGCCCAGACTAGCCAGTCGTCGAGGTAGGCCATCACCTGGACGTCTTGGAGGCGCAGCTGTTGAACGATGGCATCTGCCAGCTTTGTGAAGATCCGAGGGGCCACGTTGAGGCCGAAGGGCATGGCCCTGAAGGCGTAGCTTTTCCTTTGGAGTCGAAATCCTAGGTAGGAGGAAGCGTGGTGGTTCATTGGAACGTGCCAATAGGCATCCGCCAGGTCTATGAAGACCGTGTAGGAACCCTGAGGCAGAGGGGTCTTTATCTGATGAAGAGTCAGCATCTTGAACTTGTTGTTCGCTATGAACTAGTTGAGGGGGGATAAGTCTAGAATGACTCTGAGCTTGTCGGAGTCCTTCTTGGGGACGCAAAACAGTCTCCCTTGGAACCTGGTTGACTTTACCCTCCTAATCACCTTCTTGTTCAAGAGATCTAGGACATATTCTTCCAGAAGGGGGGGGGGGATTGTTGGAAGAATTGCTGGAAGGTTGGGGGTGGTTGAGTCCAACTCCAGCCTAGACCCTTCTTGACGATGCTGTGTGCCCAGGGATCGAAGGTCCGACGATCCTGGAATTGGCGGAGTCTTCCTCCCACCGGAAGCACTTCATTGCTTCTGGTGTCCCGAGAGTTTACCGCCTCGGCCGCTAGCTCCCTTTCCTCCTCTGCCTCTGGAGGGACGGCGAGATGCGTCTCTGCCTGCACCTCTGCTTGAGCCTCTACCTTTGGGACGAAAGGTAGTCGTCTGTTGCTCAAAGGCAGGGGTGAAAACCGGTGATTGGGACAAGACCGGTTGGGTGACCAGCTGAAAGGTCTGTTGTGGCTGAGCAGCCACTTGGGGAGTAGCGGGTCCCGGAAACTGCCGTCTCTGTTGACGTTGCTGGGGTTTCGGCTTGGAGGATCTCCTCTTAGGTTGAGGGCCGTCGTCCTGAGAGGATTTCCTCTTCTTCGACATGCCCCACTTGTGAAGAAGGTTCCTGTTCTCCGTGGTGGCCTTGTCGGTAATCTCTTTCACCAGATCAGAGGGAAAGAGGTGCTTACCCCAGATGTTGGAGGAAATCAGCCTCCGGGGTTCGTGTCTCACTGTGGCACTTGAGAACACGAATTCACGACAGGCTCTCCGAGCCTTCATGAAGCTGTATAAGTCCTTGACTACAGTCGCCAGATGCGTCTTGGCGAGCACCATGTAGTGGTCGGTGACTCTAGTGTCACCGGCCATGACATCAAGCTGGACCTGGAGGGACATGGATGCGGCAAGCCTTTCCTTTGTATCTTGTTCCCGACAAAGGAGATGGTCATTAAGTTTCGGGAGGTCTTCGTTAAACTGACGTCCAGCAACGTCAGGATCTAGTTTTCCCACCACGAAGGTATGTTGGACATCCTTCCAGTGTCGAGCATCGGGGGGAGTGACCAGGGAGAAGGGTCTGCACTCCTCCAGTGCAGGGCAAGGTTTCCCTTCTTCCACTGCCCTGTGTACCGCTGCGAAGGCATTTTCCATGAAGGGGAGGATCGCATCATCAGGTGCGAAGTAGGTAGGGTGCTTCTTGCTCAACGCCGGAAGCTTTGAGCAGGTAAAACCCCTACTTTTAAGGGTGTTGGCCATCATAGCCTGGGCTTTCGGGAGATCGAACACTATCACCTCCTTAGGTTCGGTCTCTTCTTTAGAGGCAGGTTTGGATCGAAGCCGGACGTAACAGTCCGGGTAAGCCTCAAAACTTGGGAAGAACTCCACTTCTTCCAGGACAACCGAGCCGACCTTCTCACTGATGAAGATCCTGCCCGTTGCGATCGGCATATGCTCGGCATACCTCCAGGGGTTGGCGTGCGAGCATGCAGGGAGGTCCTTAACCGAAATCCTTTTCGGCTCCTTGGAACTTCCCATGGTCCTGATGTATTCGTGTGTCTCACGGAGTTTCTTGTCCATGATGGCTTCGAGCATCCGAAACATCTCCTGGGCGCTGGTTGGGATGGGGTCCGGGGTGGCGGAGGTAGACGGGAGTGATACTTCCGTCGGTGTAGGAGTTGGGGTGGTGGTGGAAGGTGGAGCGACCTCTTGCTCCGACCCAGCGTATTCCACTTGGTCCTACTCATAGTCCAATTCTTCGGCCATGAGGTTCCTCTCCGTTGTCTCCGACACTTCCGACATACGCTCCGCGTTGTCGGTATCCAGGCGACACTCGTGCATGGACTGGGCCATGACAACATCGGGTTCCACCGTGATCTGGACGGTGGGGATCTGATCCTTGGGGACCACAGAGTCTGGGGATGCCTTTGGGAACAGTAAGGCCCTCAACTCTTCGGTGGCAAGGTACGGTCCAGTGGCGTTCTTCTTGAAGCCACGCACCCATTTGCGTAGCTTCTCTCGAGAAGCGTCCCTAACCTCCGCTGAGGGAGGGTTATTGAATGCCTCGACCAGGCGTTCCTGGCAGACCGTACAGTTCAGTGGGTCCCAGAACTTCAGATCACCTTTTTTGTTTGCACAAGGGGCGTGAGTCCTACACGCCGTGTGCCCATAAAAGTGCGGGCGCTTCACTCCACAGAAGCCATGGTCGCACTTCATGTACTCCTCCTGTAAGAGAAAGAGGACATGAGTATGGGGGAGTCATAAGGATGACTTCTATTTTAAGGTTAAGTATTAAATGATTAATCTTTAACCTAATATTAAGTGGTAGAAACACTGACGTTCAGAGAGTGGGCGGAAAAGAAGGAGATAGACACATCCTCCGTGTAACCCGCCCGGCCGGTTACCGTAACCTTATCCGTAGGCAATTTGTTGTGACCGAGGACACAGGGCAGAATTCAACATAGCATGCCGTGAAGGCAGTGGGAATTCTAGTGGGGATTGCCAAGGATATAGAACTGGGACTGAGGCCACTCAGACCCTAGGATTGGGAACGTAGAAGATCCCATAGGGTAACGGTTTCCGGTACAAGGCCGTGCTAAGATACACGTAGCATGCTGGAAGTCTGTGATATGCAAGAAGACAGCATGGTTACTAATGGAACGGTAAGGCAATACCTATCCATTATGTAATCAAAACATCTGGTTGCGATGTAGGGCTATCAACATCAGATGATAGCTAGTAGAAGGGGATGCAAGTCGCCTTGACGCCTCCGGAAGGCTCCGGCAGACCGCCGGGACGCCGGAGGCCGCTCCAGCAGAGTTTCTGGCATTAGGGAAGACAATATAGAAGTCAAGAGTAATACCAGGGTAGCGGCCGCCGGCACAGCGGCGGCACGCCGGCGGGGAGCGGCGGCTCCGGCAGCCGGAGGTTGCCGGCTTGGTGACAGGAACAAGGATGGTTATAGCAGAACCGGACTGCCGGCAGCGGATGCCGGCACTCCGGAGGCCGGCCGGTGGACGGACGACTGAAGCTATGAGGAAAGAGGGAAGGCCATCGGCTAGGCGCCGGCGGCAGGCGGAAGTCCCCCGCCACACGGAGGACTGGCAAGGGATAAGTCACCAAGGTAGGAGGTGGGTATCACCGACAGTGGAGGCGGCAAGGGACCGGCACCAGGATAGTGAAAGAGACAGAAGGAGGGATGTAGGGGTCCGGCCACGGACCCCAAGACATCCCACCTGAGTGGGTGTACCCATGATAGAGGCTAGCCCTATCACCCAGAAGCAGGGGCCGCAGAGGACCGGGAGCTAAGGGAGCCCAAGGGAGGGCAGGGAACACCCAAGAGGGGGGGGAGAACCCCTGCAGACGGAACGCATCCAGTGGCTAACCCCATAGGACACTAGGAAGGGTATATGTACCAGAGCGGACTGCACACAGGAGCTCAAGGTAGCCCTATCACTCCACCCTAAGGAGGAATTGTAGGACAGGGGACAGATGGGTATAGACTAACCTAAGTACAGGCTAGGCCATACAAGAGATAGGTGGGGAGGGGAGAAGAGAAGGGTCTTCTGTGGAGGAGGTTCTGTACCAGAGCGGCCACCGAGGAAGGGAGGACACTCCCTAGCCTAAGGTAAGGCAGCCTGTCTGAAAACGGTGCATGGGTATCGTTTCAGCAAGGTACAGAGCTAACTCCCCCAAAACCTAACCTAGAGCAGGGAGGTTACACCCTGAACCAGGAAGGATGGAAGACATATCGCTATTGCAGGGAAGGTCGGAGACCTAGCCCCAGCAATAGAGGACGGACTAGCCGTTCCTCATTCTCGGACGCCACCTTAAGGGGGGATCATTCCCTTAGGGGGGCACAGAGAAGCGATATATACTCTGATAAGAGCCTGATCCCCTTACGTGGTAGGGGGAGCAAGGCTGCACAGAGGGGATGCCCTAAGGCAGGGGATGAAGGAAGCATATAGGGGTCCTACTTGTAGGTTAGGTTAGAAAGGCACACTAACTAACCTATCCCCTATATGGTCCCTGAAGGCGAAAACACTTGCATCACAGTCAACAGTATTGTAAAATAATGCCACTATCTTCACAAATAAACCTAGGATCACTGATAAATATCATGCATGAACACTGATATAGGCGCTCTGGCCTAGGGGCTAGACTAGCCAACTGGTATGGGGTCAGTTGATGACCGATAATAAAGCGTCAAAACACGATATAAAAGTTCCTAGCTATGAAGACTAAATAACTAATAGTAGTGATTAGTTAATGAGGCCGGAAAAAAACGCTGTTGAGGCTATCTAAATAAGGCATACAAAACAACAGCGACGCCATAAAATGGCCGGTCTGGTCGAGGCACAGCTCTGCCACAAAACATCAAATATCTCGAAAAGTAAAAGTTACTTTACGGTCAGAGCTTATTTAAACAATACTGGAACCTTGTACTCAACTTTCCAGAAGAAGGCGAGGCCGAGGGTAGAGACATGGCTAAGATGCAAGTCGATAAAGATCGCACAGGGAAAAGTCCGACTAGTAAGGCAAGCTACTAAACGAAGGATGAGGACGGACGTGACGTCATTTAGCAATGGCGCCCGTTTGTTTACGTCTCGAGTACCAAAAGTAGCCACGGACAAGATTAGCTGTGGAACAGCTCCCCAGCTATTCTCCGTCCCTCCATATCGAAGTGTTAACTCTGTATGGGGTGCAGATAGCTATGTGGCGTGTTAATACATGCGTCCCCTGTTGATATACGATGTCTTAAAGGGAAACCTTTAGGATACTCGCTCCAGAAGTTAGAATTCTGTGATAACCTGTGGTTAAATTCTCTGGGAATATCTTAGTAGTTATATACCCAAGGAAGCTACCAAAAAGGAACCTTCCATCAGGACGCCATGGCTTGAGCCCAAAAATATATATATATATATATATATATATATATATATATATATATATATACTGTATATTTATATAAATATATTCATATACAGTGGAACCTCTACACACGAACGTATCTACATCCGAATTTTCCAACATCCGAAGTAAAATTCAAGCAAATTTTTTACTCTACTCCCGAATTTTATTTCGACACACGAAGTAAACATTACGCCATTGAGCGTCGAGTGCTCAGTTCTCTATTCTTGTGTGTATCGTGTGGTTGTCCTCTGTTTGGTCTGTTATTAACAGTGCTTATTTTCTTCCTTTTCTCACATTTCCTTTTTGATTTTACCTATAATCATGGTGCCTAAGAAGCTAAGTTTCAGTACAGGAAGAAGGCAATTCTTTCATTAGAATTGAACCAAGAAATTATAGAAAAACATGAGAGCAGTGTGCATGTGAGTGATACTGTATGGCTAAACAATATGGCCGGAATAGGCCTATGATCTCGAGGATCATCAAGCTGAAGGCAGCCATTAAAGCAAATAACCATCGAAGGGGATCACCCTTATTACAAGACATCTTAGCAATACCCTGGAAGAGATAGAACGCCTTTTGTTGATAGGGATAAAGGACAAAGAGATTGTTGGCAACGATCATTTGTGAGAAGGGTCAGCGTGATGAATAGAAAGAAAGAAAAAAGTGAAGCAAAGAAAACCATGATAGCATTAACAAGCTCTTTTAAATAAGACTTCTCTCTTTTTCTGTTTCCCTCTAAATATAGCATTAACATGTTCTTTAAATAAAATATCTCTTTCTCTCTCTCTCTCATTCTTCTTCGCTGTTATAGTGTTAGGTACGTCTATTATTTTTTTTTTCCGAGAGAGAGAGAGAGAGAGAGAGAGAGAGAGAGAGAGAGA
>NC_090730.1:133435379-133480379 GCF_036898095.1 Palaemon carinicauda
TAAAGAATAATATTATTACATTAAAATACACAAATTTCCGTGTATTTATGATAAATAAAATAACCCACAATGTATGAAAAAATTATGGGTTATATTATTTATAATAATATTATTGTTACATAAACATTCAATTCCATCGCAAACTATTATAAATGCTTATAACACAATCAAATGAGGTAGATTAAGAGTTATTAACATTCATCATGTTTATTAAAATTTTCAGTCCATAATGTATGATGATAATCCCTATATATTACATGATATTCTTTATGCTCTGATGATATATTAAAATTCTATGGCACAAATATTTTTAAATTTTAATATTATATGTACTTACCTTAGTGATTTTTTTCTGTCTTGAGGATCATTTGAAAGATAGAGTTTGATTTCCTCAGTAGCCTGATGTTGTTTAAAATTCAAAATTTCTTTCTCTGCAACGCCTACGTGATACTTTGTTTCTGCTTTCCTAATTTCATCCTGCAAACTCTGCAAATTCAAATTACCACATTACCCATTTATTATAAACAGTTTCCATATTTGATATCTTCAAATCCTTTTTTAGATAAGTTCATAGAGATAAAAATTAATCTTAGCTTAAAATTTCGCCCTAATAGTTGTACAGTACATACTTTATCTAAAGTTCAATTTGGATGATGTACAAAAATCTCCCTAACAGTTGTACAGTACGTACTTTAATATCTCAAGTCCATTTCGGATGATGTACAAAAGTAGCTGTGCATGAACTCTTATGTTTACTTTGAAAACATTTTGGCAAAAAATATACAGTGACTATTTGATACCACTAATCATTTGCTTTCTTATAACTAATGCTTCAACTTGAAGTTAAAACCACGTAGTAATCAGTTATGATTTATATTTTTTGTCTATAAAAGATTTACTTTGAATTTCATATACATATAATTAATGAATAAAACCCACTATATTGTAACTTGGAGAAAGTCATTTACCTTGATGGTTCCACTTTGTAAAGGGCAACAAAAGAGTTCTTGATTTAGAATTAAAAAACGCTTTCACCTTATGAGTGTTGTTTGAGAATGCTACTTTAGGATCAACATAGAGCTTTTAAAACCAATCAATAATAGTATACAGTACAGTATGTTTATAATAAATAAATTATTTCCTTAGGTAGCCTTATGCATTGGTTTACAGAGGTCAACCTTATCTCCCATTTACACAAAAAGACTCCTAAGTACCAGGAGGTAAGAGATAACCCCACCAGTAAAGGTAACATTCATATATTTCTCACTTTCCACGCAAGTACTATGGTTAAGATCATCCAGCTTAGCTACAAACTAGTGTTTTTCTTTCTCAAGTATTCAAAAGAATACTTGAACTTTCTAAAATGTGCAAGATTCCTTACTAAAAAGCAAACTTCCTTCCGGTTAATCAATTAAAACATTTTGCTATTGTAACTTCCACAGGGTACCATAAGGAATGAACACTTAGGAGTTGGTTTCACTGTGTGGTCTCCAAAGACTTTCTTGTAAAAGACCAGAATTGGGAATCCATTGAGACAAATTCTAATGCTTTACGTACTGTATTGATACACAATTTTAGTTGAATTGTCTAACTTCAGTTAGGTTAGCCTTGGTGTGGAATTAATTTGTTCCCAAAAACCTTTACAGTATATGACAGTTTTATCAATAGGAGAAATAATAATGGAAAATTGAATAAGTCATAATTTTTATAACAGTAACTTCTTTTGGAGTATTTTCACTTATAAGGCATTGTTTGCATTGTTTGTGAATATACAAACATACCTGGTGTGGAGATGTTCTCTTTCCTCTCCAAAGGCTTATTAGAGAGCAGGGGAGGTACTAGCATGTAGTTTTCCCCCCAGTGATTCGATCCTACTTGATATATTTCCTTTGTAAAAGTATTGGAGGAAGGGGAGGGTTACTCAAATTGAACCTTGAATTGGATATGCATCCTTTTTGTACCCAATGCCTTTTAAGCCACGAGTTTAACTACAATGTAGTAAGGGAAAAAATTATGACTTAGTTATGGCCCCCTTTCCTTACCTTTTATCTGATGAAGAGGCAACTATCTACTTGATAATTAGGGGAAGGGGTTAGTCTCCTGGGCTTTTTAGTTTTCAATCAAGTTAACCTCATCCTAATTTCTCTTTTCTTCCTGTGTGATAATGATTGATGTTCACATTAAATATGATTTTACCTTTTCATACCTACCAGTTCTGTAAGACAGAGGTTTTGATTACTTTATAGTTAGGGAAAAGAGTATAACCTAGTTATGGCCTCTTCTTTGAGATAGTAATCAATTAATTTTTTTCAATTGTGAATTTTATATCATATATGAATGAAATGAAAATTAGCATTAGTTTTAGGAGCAAAGAGTCTGTGAGCTAGCAGCATTACAGAGAAATAAGGAATTTATCTCAATCATTCCTGACCATCTCCTAATTCTGACTCAGGGTCTTCTGTTTGACCCAAAACAAAACGCCTCTTCAGAGGAGACCCTTTCTATATTATGGTCTTAAGAGCAGTGGATGGTAACCTCTGTACAGTGTCTACCCAACAATTTTACCTACTGAGATCCTCATCCACAGAAGGTAGTCTGTTTCAAAATACCCAGACTAAGAAGTCCTTATCAACAAGGGTTATCTGTATTCTAATGACTTTCCTTATCAAGATAGCAATCCTTTCTCCCTTCCTAAAATCCCATATGAGAAAAATTGCTTCATCATTGGCATTCATTTTTTTTGCTAAGATGCAATTTCAAGGCATCTAGAGCCTTATGTGTTGGTCTGGCCATAGGTTGCTTAAAAGACACTACCTGAAATAATTCCAAGCTGTACGAAATGTGTGCATGGTACTCGACTTATTTGTGGCACCTATGAGGGGAAATTGGATAAAAGAGGGGGCACACCAACCAGGTCCATCAGAAAATGGCATATTGACAGGTATCTAGTTTCTTCGGAGTTATTCCCTTATGAGTCAAGTGTCAGACATTGGTTTTTCTTCTCACCTATACACACTTGATTAAGTTGTTTGATTGCCTGTAGATGGTTGTCCCTCATTACACATGATTCTACTATGTTATAGCTTTACTATTGGTTCTTGGAGACCACAAAGCACATTAACCTAAAAAAGTGGTTTTGACAAAAGAGAAACTTATTCTTGGGTGAGGTGTTTTGTGGTATACAAAACCCTTCCTCCTTAGTATACTCATGTAGAGAAGGGAGACTTTAGATTGTCACTGTCAGTATGGAAGATGGCAGCTTGGCACAATTTGGTGGGAAATTATCATTGTCTCTATTATCAGTACCTGAAGTCCTTGGGTTACCATGATATAGAGTTACAACAATTCGCCGTTACGAGCGGGCTTCCATAAAATACTTAACAAAATCCTTGTAACACAATTTAGAGTTACAACGTTTGGTTTGTTGATGCGACTAACTACTTGCCGATGCAGAGAGCAACTAATGGCATGGAATAGTGTGTCATGCATCACTTTAGCATTATTACTTCACCATCTTTCTTTACGATATGCTTTCGAGATTTTGGTGCTGCTCTTTTTTTGTATTTTTGTGTCTTTTTTTGCAGTTCATCATGTCTGGAAAGCATAAAGGAGACTTCTGATGGTAGAGTGTAGGCCAACCAGAGGAATAAAGGTAAGGAATTGTTACATACTATATACTATATTAATTATTTTCTACTAATACTGTATGTGTAGATACAATACTGTATGGGGTACAAGTATTTGTATGTATAGGGTACAATAATTTATGAACACTAAGGGATTGTCTCCTCTCTTTCTTAAAGTATATTATACATATAGAGTATGTCTGTATTTTTGTATGTATGTGTGCATATATGTACAGTGTAATGTGTACTGTACAGTATATAAAATCCGACTTACAACGAAAATTGACTTACACCGTGGCGTAGGAACGGATCTCTGTCATAACCTAACGACCAATTGTATTGGTTTTTGTTGATGACATGTCATTGGTTGCCCGATGCTTTGAGCATTGAAGGTGCTTTGATGGATACAATAGTGTCTGAACTCTTTGGTCTTCCTTATGCACACTGATGTGCTTTGCAATATGAAATAGTGGACCTAGAGCAAGGAAGACAATATTTCTTTGATACATGATGTCATATTGGATTCCTTGTTCTAGCCTTTTACAGGAAAGTCCTTGAAGCATACAGAACCTCTCAAAAATTGCTTTTTCCCAATGTGTCTACTGACTACATTTTGTGTATACCATAAACAGGATTTAAGATGTTCTTTTTATTTAAAAGGAGCCTTACCTTCACTTCCTGTTCTAATTTACCCAAGTTAGTTTCAAGACCAGCAGCAACAGAATCAAATGTATGTTTCTTGTCGTTGTAATCAACGTTTAAGTCCTGAACTTTCTGCCGCAAAGGTCGTAGCTCTGCAATTAAAAATATACTAAGATTCCTTTTTAAATCAACGTTTAAATCCTGAACTTTTTCTGCAAATGTCGTTCCTCTACAATTAAGAATATACTAAGATTCATTTAATAAAAAATTATTTACTAAGTAAATTACTCATTTCTGCCTCGTGAAAGTCAATTACATTTGTATCACCAAAGGCTGACCAGCCAACATTTAAGGAAAAAATGCAATCATGACTATTGGTAAGTAAGAACTGGCCTTGTAGGGCTAGACCTTCACTTTATCATCTAATTTTACCTAATTAGTTTTGTTGTCCATTGAACACACTGCACTATATATCTGCAACAGGTCAGATGGAAGGGAGATGAGCATACAAATATATTTTTTAAAATTAAAGTTTAATAGCAAAAATTTACCTTACCAGAACATATATCTACTTTTCAGTAAAGTATCTAATATAATGAGGAGTCAGGACGCCAATTAGTATAATTAGAAGCATTTTAATTTGAAATCTATCATTACTTTGACATGGTGATGAATATTGCCAGGAAAACAAGTCATCCAGGTACAAAAGAATCCAGACTCCTTGGATATGTAGTCAACTGGCAACTAGAGCTAACATATGACTGAATTCTTTAGGGACCATACTATGATCAAAACAAAGGCACCTGAACTGAACAGTTTTCCTCTTGAACAAAAACACCATAAATTTTCTTGACTTTGGAAGCACTGTGACATAAAGATAGGCATCTAAAAGATCTATCAAGAACATACACTTGTCGATCTTTTGAATTTAAGATAGACTAGACAAAGTCGTTTCAATGGAAGCCCTTGTAACTTGAAGGAAGTTGTTCAGTTTTGATATATGCAGCTGTAGTCTGTGTCCCCTGACAACTTGGGGACCAGAAACAGTATGTTGTAAAACCTTAGAAAAATTTTTCTCACCACATTGATAGCTTTCTTGTCTATAAGACAGTCTGCTTTTTCTTAGAGAAGCTATTCTCTAGGCTGTGGAAGCAGGCAGGCAAGGCTATACAAGAATTTGCTAATGGAGGAAATTGTCATACCAGTGCCTGAAGGCCCTAAAGTTCTGCATACAAAGAGAGAAACTCTTCGCCCCACCAGGTCTTGAATATTGATGGTATTACCATTTACTTTTAGTAGTCACATTCTTTTCCCATTCCTCGTCCTCTGCTTGTACAAAAGGAACGTTTAAAGGGTCTTGATCTATCTTAGGTACTGACATTCCTGCTAGTTTATGGATTCATAGCTGGCCTAGGTTTACCAACAGAAGCCTTTAAAGCCTAAGCAGAGGTCAAAATGCCCCTTGATCAAGACCTGTTCCAAAATTTATGCTAACCTGATTAGTCTAGAAGATGACTGAATAGTGGAGCTGGAAAGGTTCCTGTCTTTTGTAACTCCATCAATATCTCATTCAAATAAGAACTTAACTGTTCTCTTTTACTGATTATTAAGCTAGGGAAAGCAGTGACTACTTCATTAGCTCCATCCTCTAAAATACAGTCTAACCACCTGGAGAGCGATTATACTACCGACATTTTCATTTCAATCCAAGGAAACTTCTACAAAATCTTTACTAGAAGATTATAGATAACCCATAATGATTGATTAGAAAAAGGAAGATTCCTATTATGATTCTTAAGCCTTCTGAGAATTTAGCCATTTCATGTAGGTGACCAAGAAGTCTTACTCATGGTAACAGCCCTCTTTGTGGTAAGCATTGGCTCTTTTGGATTTCATAGCATATGGTGAAAGGAAAGAACTTAGTCAGGAAATGGAAAATTCAGGTTCAACTTTTCCTGTCATTTTACTGAACTTCATTCTCATAGCTTTGGAAGCCTTGGGTCTTATAAGTGTTAGGATGTATTAGTCATGCTAGAAAAGAGGCAAGAGTGTATTTTTTGACTGTAAACTGTCTCTCAATTCCCAAATAAACAATGTAATAAAAACTGCTGGTTATCATCTAAGAAATATTGCGTTTATAAAAAAGTACCTAGATGAAAATTCTGTAAAGAAACTTGTGATAAACTGTGTCATTACCAGGATTGACTACTGAAACTCCATCTATCACAATTTACCAAAAGTGCAACTTAAGAAATTACAAAACATAATAAACAGAGGAGCAAGACTGATAAAAGGTGTCCCACCCAGAGAAAGGATCTTCCCTATACTAATTGATTTACACTGGGTGCTGATAAAAGCGAGAATTGAATTTAAAATATGTACAATAACCCACCAAGTTATCAGAACCGGTTGTCCAAAATACTTAAGAGAATTGCTACATATTGCGCAGCCAAAAAATTGTGTCGACACAAGAATAGTTACAGATGGCTTCAAACTATTGGAAACTAGATATATGTCTACTGTAGGCTCCAGAGCCTTTAAATATGGGGCCCTGAGACTACATAATAAGCTCCCACGAGACATCCGAATGATTGAAGACGTTAAGGCTTTCAAGAGGAAACTTATTTCATCAGTCATACAACAGTGATGATTTAACAGTAAATGATCAATACGTGATATGAGATGTTAAATACTCTGAACGAGCAAAGTAAAACGACAGTGGAGGTCCTGTAGAGAGTGGGGTTCCCCTGCTGTATGGGACCGGAAAAGCAGCTGTCAAAGTAAAGTAAAAAAGTAAGGCAAAATTTACATACAGTCCAGCCTCCTCATCTGCAGGTTCACCTGTATCAGGCCAACTCAATGAGTGTTGTAAAAAATATATGCAAATATACATTTATCCACTGTCCAACCACTGGAGATGGATACATTTTAATAAGTTAGCCAAAATAAAAACCTTCAAGAGGAAAGAAAAAAAGAATACCCTTTGTTCTACTGCAGTTAAAGAAGCTCTTCTTTAAATTCCTGAGAGATGCATCAGGGTTTAATTAGATGAGATATTAACCCCTAAAGCTTGTATATAAATGCAAAAAAATGATGGGTTGAGTTGGGCATATATAATGTTATAAGTAACATATGTTTACAGAGATTTCTTTAAAAGAAAAAAAAGTATGATTTTACATTAGCAAATAAGTTATTAAATCAACTTAAATAATATCCAAATTGTAACTTCCCTTTTTCTCAACTCATGATCGTACACTCTGAAAAGTACTTAAACCTATAATAAACTAAGAAATATCCTTACATCAAAGGACAAAATGTTTATCCTGTATACATGTAGGAATATATATATATATATATATATATATATATATATATATATATATATATATATATATATATATATGAAAGTGCTCCCCTTGTGAAGCATAGTCCTTACTAACTTAGAATTACAAAACTTTTCTCCTACATTTTGAATGATCAGTGTATTTAGAATAAAGAAGGGGAATCAGTTGCAATCCTGTTTAGACAAACTTCATTTGAATAGCAATTCAATTCCATTGAATATTTCTTACTACAATTTGCTTATTTACTTGAAATGTTAGAAAATATGCTGCTCCATTAGCACATAAAATTTTAAGCATCTAAGAAAATCAACACTTAAAAAAGTAGACAATAAAGAAATAACTATGAAGTTCTGGTATAAAATGTCTTTACCTTTGATTATTGGTGCCAAGCGAGCCTTTCTTTCAGCAATCTTGTGATTTAACTCCATAACCATTCCTGACATTTCCTCTAAAGTCTGGCCCTTTCTTTCATCTACTTCAGCTTTCATTGATGACACTTTTTCCATGCTTTCCTTAGTTTCTCTGAAGCCAGACACACCCATTTCTGATTCCATTACATTCTGGAAATACGCTGATAGGTAAGACTTGAAATTCACAAAGTATCCTCTAAAATACAGTTTCAACTGTTTATACAATGCAATAAATAAAAATGATAATAAAAATAATTTATAGTAGTTATATACTTCAAATTTCAGAGTTGTATTTCATAGAATTCTTAAATAAACAGTACTGACTAGTTGCTCCAACATATGAGCATCCTTGGATTTCAGTATTTCTTCTGTTCGACTTAATACTCCAAACTCTGCACGAAGTTCACTTAATTCTGCACGCTTCATCTTGTAGACTGAGCTCTTCCCTCGAAGTTTGTTAACATAACGTTTAAACTCTTCGCCACGAAGTACTTGCTCTCCAGTAAATTGCTTTAGCTGTTCTTGTTTCTCCTATACAGTATTATCAAATATATTAAAAGAATCAAAGATGTTTTATTAAATGTACAGCAAACAGTACAATAATCTAAAATTCTTTTTAGCTATATGAAACATATTAAACATACTTTCAAGTCATATTCCTTTAATTAGTAAAGAGTTGATAGGCAACATGCACTTTTTTGTGAAATTGTTAGAAACTGCTTACTTTCATGTCCTCTTGCAAACTAGTCAACTCATTTCGTAACTCATTGAGGCGTTCAGCCGTCTGTTCTTTCTTTCTAGTAATAATGGCTGCATTTTGTCGGAAAAAAGACAGCTTTCCCACCTGCAAAAAATTACAACAATTATTACAATTTTATATCAATAACAATTTGTTCAGTATCTAAGTATCACAAAAAAAGTAAGTTATATGACATGATTACTGGATTTTTGACTGTTTAAGACCTAGTTCACTGGTATGCAGCCCTTAGATTAACCAGTTACTGGATATAAAATTAATTTGGATTATCATTTCATAACATTTACAGTACCTTGCTTTCAGGGCTTTCATCTTCCTCAACTTCTTTTATACGAGCTTCATTCAAGTTGTTGATTTCATTGGTCAAAGAACGTATCTGTTGAGGAAAACATGCACGTCAATGAATAACTGTATGGCTAATCATAAATTATCCAAAATGACACAGTATCAAAATCATACTAAAGAAAGGAAAGTAAAATTTTCTAGTTAATTAGGTAAATTACAAATGAAACATTCTGATATAATATTTTCCCAAGTTTCTGAAACAAATAGGAATTATATTAGAATACGCATAATCTAATTGTTATATATATATTTTTGCAAAAAAAAAAGAAAAAAATAAATATGTTATTTTCATTAGTAAAATAAATTTTTGAATATACTTACCCGATGATCATGTAGCTGTCAACTCTGTTGCCCGACAGAAATCTACGGTCGGGATACGCCAGCGATCGCTATACAGGTGGGGGTGTACACAACAGCGCCATCTGTGAGTAGGTACTCAAGTACTTCTTGTCAACAAGAACTCAATTTTCTCCTCGGTCCACTGGTTCTCTATGGGGAGGAAGGGCGGGTCCTTAAATTCATGATCATCGGGTAAGTATATTCAAAAATTTATTTTACTAATGAAAATAACATTTTTCAATATTAATCTTACCCGATGATCATGTAGCTGATTCACACCCAGGGTGGTGGGTGGAGACCAGCATACATGTTAACAAAGAAGCTAAGTATCCCGAATCTTATTTTAGCCGTTATTCAAAATAACAAACATAAAATAAATAAGTACCTGGTAAGGAAGTCGACTTGAACCATTACTCTGCCTTTTTAAGTACGTCTTCCTTACTGAGCCTAGCGATCCTCTTAGGATGCTGAGCGACTCCTAGGTGCTGAAGTATGAAGGGCTGCAACCCATACTAAAGGACCTCATCACAACCTCTAATCTAGGCGCTTCTCAAGAAAGAATTTGACCACCCGCCAAATCAACCAGGATGCGGAAGGCTTCTTAGCCTTCCGGACAACCCAGAAATATTTCAAGAGAAAGATTAAAAAGGTTCTGGAATTAGGGAATTGTAGTGGTGGAGCCCCCACCACTACTGCACTCGTTGCTACGAATGGTCCCAGAGTGTAGCAGTTCTCGTAAAGAGACTGGACATTCTTAAGATAAAAGACGCAAACACTGATTAGCTTTTCCAAAAGGTGGCGTCGAAAATATTTTGCAGAGATCTATTTTATTAAAAGGTCACGGAAGTTGTGATAGCTCTAACTTCGTGTGTCCTTACCTTCAGCCAAGCTTGGTCTTCCTCATTCAGAAGGGAATGAGCTTCTCGTATTAACAGCCTGAAAATAATAGGATAAAGAATTCTCTGACATAGGCAAAGATGAATTCTTAACTGAACACCATAAAGCTTCAGACGGGCCTCGTAAAGGTTTTTAAAATAGAACTTAAGAGCTCTTACAGGACATAATACTCTTTCTAGTTCATTTCCAACCATACGATAAGTTTGGAATAATGAACGATATTGGTCAAGGCCGAGAAGGCAGCTCGTGTTTGGCTAGAAAACCAAGATGTAGAACATGTAGCCGTTTCGGATGAAAATCCGATGTTCTTGCTGAAGGCATGAATCTCACTGACTCTTTTAGCTGTGGTTAAGCATATCAGGAAAAGAGTCTTAAAGGTGAGATCTTTCAGGGAGGCTGATTGAAGTGGTTCGAACCTGTCTAACATAAGGAATCTTAGAACCACGTCTAAATTCCAACCAGGTGTAACCAAACAACGCTCCTTCGTGGTCTCAAAAGACTTAAGGAGGTCCTGTAGATCTTTATTGTTGGAAAGATCTAAGCCTCTGTGACGGAAGACTGATGCCAACATGCTTCTGTAACCCTTGAAAGTGGGAGCTGAAAGAGATCGCTCTTTCCTCAGATATAAGAGGAAGTCAGCTATATGAGTTACAGAGGTACTGGTCGAGGATACGGATACTGACTTGCACCAGTTAGGAAGATTTCCCACTTCGATTGGTAGACTCTAAGGGTGGATGTTCTCCTTGCTCTAACAATCGCTCTGGTTGCCTCCTTCGAAAAACCTCTAGTTCTCGAGAGTCTTTCGATACTCTGAAGGCAGTGAGACGAAGAGCGTGGAGGCCTTGGAGTACCTTCTTACGCGTGGCAGACGTAGCAGGTCCACCCTTAGGGGAAGAGTTCTGGGAACGTCTACTAGCCATCGAAGTACCTCGGTAAGTTATTCTCTCGCGGGCCAGAGGGAAGCAACTAGTGTCAACTTTGTCCAATCGTGAGAGGCGAACTTCTGCAGTACCTTGTTGACAATCTAGAACGGAGGGAATGCATATAGATCTAGATGAGACTAATCTAGTAGAAAGGCATCTAAAAGAACCACTGCTGGGTCCGGGATAGGTGAGCAAAGTATTGAGAGCCTCTTGGACATCGAGGTTGCGAAGAGATCTATGGTTGGCTGGCCCCAGGTGACCCAAAGTCTCTTGCATACATCTCTGTGGAGGGTCCAATATGTTGGAATTATTGTCCCTTCCTACTGAGACAAACTGCTAAGACATTCAAGTTGCCTTGGAAGAAATTGTTACTAGTGAAAAGTCTAGACCTGTTGAACAGGAGAGGAGGTCACTAGCGAACTCGCACCATGTCAGAGAGTAGGTCCCTCCTTGCTAGGAGATGAACATCAAAGCAGGGAGTTGTCCGTGTTGACCTCCATTACTTTGTCTTGAAGGAGAGACCTGAAGCTTTTCTAGGTCAGACGTACTGCCAGAAGCTTCTTGCAGTTAAAATGCATTGTCCTTTAACTCGAGTTCCATAATCCCGAGCATTCCCTACCGCCTAAGGTCGCACCCCAGCCTACGTCCGATGCGTCTGAGAAGAGAACGTGGTTGGGAGTCTGAACAGTCAGGGGAAGACCCTATAAAAGGTTGATAAAGTCCTTTCCTCAGGTTAGACCAGACTTATCTTCCGGAAACCGGGATCGAGACCGCTTCTAGCGTCTTGTCCTTTTCCAGTGAAGAGCTAGATGAAACCGAAGAGGACGGAGGTGTAGTCTTCCAAGTGACACCAATTGAACCACGGATGACAGTGTCCTAACCAGACTCATCCACAGCCTGACAGGGCCGTATTCCTTCTTCAGCATCTTCTGGATGGATAGCAGGGCTGGGGATTGATCTTCTTGTTCAGCCATGTTCTCATCAGAGGGTTCCTCATCCGAAACTGATGAGGAAACGGCAACGGAGTGGGCAACGTCTGACTCGCTGAATCCGGTCGCACTGGTGGATGCGTGACGGAGCCGGACACAAGATCATGGTACTGCTGCACAGTCTGTGAACTGTCAACCATGGGGATGCGAGGAAGTACAGCGACAACCCGAAACTGTCTAGACTGTCTGGGTAGTACAGACAACCCCTTATCGGGTTGCTGAGGTTGCCGCACTGCGTCACAACAAGTCACCTCTGCTGGTTGTTGAACGTCTTCCCAGTGACACACTGAACGTCCACAACCACCTCCGAGAGTAGCTTAACGTCAACGTGCGACTGGCAACCCACACTGGGTCGCACCGGTGGAGGAACCATCTCAACTGGCGGACGTGAGTAGGATACCTCAGCGTCAACAGGGCGTACAACCAACCGGTAGGAAGGTCGTTGGCAAGAAGGTTCTTCTCCGTAAAAAATCCTCTATCAAGGACTAAGCTTGGACTGCATGTCTTGCAACAAAGCCCAAGGTCTATGGGAGCAGGTGTGGCAACAGACGGGGTTAGCGACTGAAGCGGAACCATTTACCCTCCCTGGAAGCATGTTATGCTTAAATTAAAGTCCATAGGAGGCTATGCAGCTTAAGGCTCCTCTCCAAATGACAGAGTCCTCAAGGGAATATCAGAAGGAGGGAAAACAGCACTTTCTCATCTACAGGAACCATATCCGAGAAAAGCTAGGTTCTCTCAGTGAGGGTTTCACTGGTGCAAAAGCAGCAGACCAGAAGGCAACGTTATGAAACTGCTTGACAGTCTGTGAACTGTCAAAAACTGAACTGTCAACCACAACAGGAGCGTGAGGACATACAGCACTGGTGTATAAGTAGCAGACCAGAAGGCAACGTCATGTAACTGTTTGACAGTCTGTGAGTTGGCAACAACCAAAGTTGTGTGGGGAAGCCTCAACTCCTGACTGACTAGTTAGCTGCGGGCGAGTGGCGGTAACCACAGTGTGTTGCGGAGGCTGACACACCGTGTCAAAACACGGCAGCTTGTGGTAGCTCACGCACGGCAACGGAGTGCTCTGTGTGTGGGAGTCATCATACATCTGGCAGGGTTGACTGTGCATGGGTGGAGGAGCTCTCACAACAAGAGTGTGAGAGCAGGAAGCCATGCCGGGCGCACAACCGTGGGAGGTGTAGGCCCACGGGTGCATCGTCAACCTTCTCCGCATTCGGAGTGTGGGAGCTGGCAACAACAAAAGCAGAGTGCTGGTGCGTGGGAGGGGCTGCGGTGGGTTGCGGAGCATGCTGAATGGTATGCGGAGCATGCTGTATGTTATGCGGAGCATGCCGCATGGGTTGCGGAGAATGCCGCATAGAGCTGGAACCCGGCAGCTCTACAGCACCTTCCCACTGCTGATGCGGTAGCTCACGCATGTCAACGGAAGGTGCAGCAAGAACATGCGTCTGGCAGGGTGGACTGCGCAACGGAGGTGGAGCTCTCACAGGTGGAGTGTGGGAGCAGGCAGCCGCAGTATCTGCTGAGCGCACAACCTCGGCGGGTTGTAGGTTAACAGGTGCATTGTCAACCTTCCAGCACGATACTCCTGCATGAAGGAGCAAACTGAGACTGTATAGTCTGCAGCATGGACCACTAGGGTCTATGAAAGACAACAACAAACGGAGCTACTGTCCGTTGTGACTGAGGGTCTAAAACAGCTGGTGCGGCAACAGACGGAGTTACTGCCTGTTGCGGTACCACCTTGCCTCTCTTGGGAGGTGTGCAGTTGTCGTACTGCAGCGAGTCCGAACTGACCCAGTGGCTACACCTAGGCCGTTGGGCTTGCGCGGAAGGGACCGACTTGCACTTAAAAGCTGCAAGATTTGGTCCATGGTTTCTGCGAGAAACCTCTTCCGCAGACGAGGAATAAATGGGCTCTCTCGTCTTTGTGTGGGTGGGGTGATCACGTCGGCAACGCGTGTAGATACACCCGAAACCACGGAGGGAAACGTCTGTTCGTCGATCAAGACCTGTGGAACCCATAAGTCCTTCGACATTACTTCTCCCCTGGGCTTGGGAGCTTGTAAGAGGTATCGGACTAGGTGAACAACTGGCACGAACAGACGAACCCTCGAACGCAACACTGTAACACTTTGCGCATATCACTTTATCACTTTTGATTTTCTGTTTGCACTTATTTCACTGAACTCGAAACTTTAAGTGATTTGTACCTGAAACACGCAATCCTATCCTTCATTAAAAGGTAGTAATTGCGAAAACAGTTTTACAATGTAACAGAAAAACATAATGAAAGATAAAGAATTCAGTGGCTGGAAAAGAGACTAAACACTAGATCAAATAAACTACGTTTAAAATCTCTCACCGCATAAAGCCTGGGAACAAGAATAAAACTCTAGAAACGTTTTACCTTCTTTCCCTATAGCGACTAGGGAGAAGAGTAAAAAACGAGAACAACGTTTCCCGCTTGAACGAAACGTTTATTCTCCTCTCTCTCCCTCCGTCTCTATCTCTCTCTCTCTCTCTCTTGACTTAGAACCTGAGAGATGAGCCCAATTATATATCGTTAAAACATATTATTTGTTAAAGGAAAAAAACTGAAAGGTTTCCCAAATAAAAAGTTCTTTAATTAGAATTAAAACCATTTAAGCTAAGAAAGAATAAACGAAACGCTAGAATCGGTTTACTCTTACTGCAACGTGAAACCGTGAAATACTCTCTCTCTATCGTAACGATAGAGCGCATGTTGAACGTTCTGAACGTCAACAACTGCGGAGACTAAACTAAACGTTAGTTCATCTTTGAAAACAGTACGAGACTATCAAAGAAATTCTTTCAAAAACATTAAAATTAAAATAGCATAAATTCTTAACAGGAAATACGATAACAGGCTCAATGTTAATTAACTTCGATTCCAAGTAAGGACCGCCTACTATTAGGAAAGGTCGCATATAAACAAACATAAAAATTAAGTTTTATAAGTTTATAATAAATGGAAAGTTAATCGAAGAGGCCTATAAATGGCGGAGAGATATAAACTAAATCTATAACTTTGTTAAGCAAAATTACCAAAAACCTAAATACACTTCCGTCTAAGGGAAGAGTCGGTCATAAAAAGTGAAAGAGAGTCTATACTCTCTTCGACACTAACACTTCCGTCTAAGGGAAGGGTCGGCCATTTAAAAGTGAAAGAGAGTCCATACTCTCTTCGTCACCATAATTAAATCTATCCAAAACGAGTTCAAGTTTTGAAATGAAGATAGAACCCCTGCATAGCGAAAGCTCAAAACTGGAATAGTGTACTTCACCAAAAAGTTGTGAAAACAAATCCAGTTAGGGACGGCGTATTAGTAGGTCTTGCCGGTGGCACGACAGAGGAAAAATTGAGTTCTTGTTGACAAGAAGTACTTGAGTACCTACTCACAGATGGCGCTGTTGTGTACACCCCCACCTGTATAGCGATCGCTGGCGTATCCCGACCGTAGATTTCTGTCGGGCAACAGAGTTGACAGCTACATGATCATCGGGTAAGATTAATATTGAAAAAAATAAAACACTGCTGTTTATTATTCATAATACTGTTACCATGACATCACTAAATATTTTTAAAATTTCTTAAATACTGTAAAGAAATTTTTATCAAATTAAATTAGTCACAGTTACCTTCTTCAGTAGAGACAGAGAAGGGCGATATAGATTCCCTTACCTTCTTTAACTGAATAAGACTTTTAAGTTATACCCAAGAGACATATCCAAATGTGGTTCATTCTGCAATATCTTCTTAGAAATATCAATCCGCTCAAACCATTTTTTTCCTAAGTTTTTGTATATCTTAATAATTATGTTTGACAGTCTTCTGGAAAAGATTGCTACTTCAATCTTCTCAGAAGTGAAGCTCTTTCTTAAAGTCTTGTACACTGGCAAGCTACCATACAGATGAGAATCCTCCTCATTCTCTTGTTTCTGAACAGGACACCACTTTCATTCCTTTCATAGATAATATGAAAAGTTCTTTAATCATATCAGGTAGAATGTGTTGGTCAGCTAAGGGATTTTCTGCTTGGACTAGGCTTAGGACATATTTTAGTATTTTTACTTTGAATATTCCATTCAAAGCGTGATTTATTCCACTTCTAAGGACATTTATCCAGTTAACTATGAAATCTCATATCTGATCCTATGATGCCTACATCTAGTTTTGATGGATGACACTTCTAAATTGACCCCTCGTTTTAAAAATTTTGTCCTTAAAATAGGGAAGATAGCTTTGTCTTCTCATGTCTAGGTCTCTTTTGGACTCTCATAACCATTCTTCATAATCCTTTCTCCTTTCTTAAGGTCTACCTTAGATAGTGATAAGCCAACACATATCAAAGAATAACTTCCAAGTCAGTGCCATTTAATCATGTATTCTCAAGCTCTTAGATCTTTTCTTCTACCTTCTTCTCCTTCTGATTCTGAACCTCTACTTATACTGCTCCCTCTCAATTCCAATCCAGAGGACAGCCACTTTCCAAGTTTTCTTTGTTATCTCTTTCTTCCAGTAGGACATTCTTTGTTAGGAAAATGTCTCGTGTCTCTAGCAGATGAAGACACTTTCGACCTACCTTTTTCTGTAGGAATTAGGAGCATCTTTCAGATATCCTGTTTGATTCTTCTTGCTTTATATCATCTTGCCATTCCTCACCAATTATCATATTTATAGGGAGCTTCTTACTTTTATCACCAGATCATCTTTTGTTCACATAATCTGATGATTCTGGGCCATCATCTGCTTGATAAGCTGAAAACATCATTGATGACTGATGTTAAAAAACACTGATGACCCCTTGCTCAAAACTCATAATCTACTAGTAGTCTTCTCAATAGAATTCAGTCACCCAGGCTTCTAAAAGCCTTATTGTAAGTGGACAGTGGCACATCTTGTCCTTCCTTTATCTAAAGACTATATCACCAGCCAGCTAAACTCTAGAGGAACTTGCACCACTATGTAATTCCTTGAAAGGTAACTCGGTGAAATATAACTTAAGATAGTAACAATAAAATTTCACTGACAATCAAAAGTACCCATTACACCTCAATATTTCAGAGCAGAAAACAGAAGAACCAGTAAAAATAATGTAAAAAATTGCACTATCATTGTAATAAGACCCTTCTATTTCTAATAATCAACCTATGCAACGTGACTGGAAAAAACCAAGGAAATGGTAAGAGGAAGAAAGCATCGGAATACACCCTATACTATGGTAAAAATAATTTGCAAACATGGGAGTAAAATGCTTTGATGCATAAATTATGACGCAACCCAAGGTTTGAGAACACTGGTTAGGTGGTCAATATCCTGATTTAATTTTATTCACTTATTACTCACTGGTTATAGCACACGAAATAGATAAAATATACCAATACAGTTGATGTTCCTTGTATATTGTACCTAAGTATTTACATTTCCCAATTTGCTCAGTCATTTTCCAAACATACGCACCATCTGCAAGCAGCATAGCCTCCAGTTATTCACTCAATTAGCCGTGCATGCAATTCTTAGATGCAATCCTCAATTCTAGTTTGCAGAACCTAAAGTGTATCGATAAAACTGTGATTAATCATGAATAGAGGGCATAGTGATTGTTTGATTGATTTTGAGTGTATAGTGAACCTATTGACCTGTTTGGTGAATATCAAAAGTCAACATTAATAATGATAAAACTCACAAAGAGGTAAATCTTTATGCGTTTCTAATCACAAAGTTTATTTATAATTTGCATTTATTTACCTGTTTGTTTACAGAATCCAGTTCATGTTGGCCCATAGCTGGTTGTGCAACTACACGCTGCAATATATCTACTCGTCTTTGTTTGGTTTTAAGCTCCTTTGGAAGTTTCTCCTTGACTATGTAACTATTAACATTCACATCTTCTTCCAGCCTTTGCAGCAATCCTGTTACAATGAAAATTAATTATGTGTAGTAGATAGTACCTAAAAATATAGCGGTAAAACTTATTTATTTCAAAACTAAAGCTTCCCAGACACCTAAAATCTCTATCAGCCAGTTGCATTGAAAAAATAAAGATGGATTCACATCTATACCTTGCAACTGTGTGTTTTCACATATGCAATAAGGTGATTAATGAATTTTCCCTCAGTTCCTGATATGGAAGAGATAACTGCAGTTTAACAATCTCTATGGCTTCTCATCAACTACCAACCAGCTTCATACAGTAAAATATTTCCTATTCATGACCTCATTATAGTGTGCCATCCAACATTGCCTTTTTTTCATCTTCAGTTGTTATAAAAGGTAATTTAGGCTAGATAAAGGAACGGAGTTCCTAGGACAGTGAGGGGTTTATGGACTAACTAGGAAAGGGGAGGGGCAACTAGACCACCCAAGGATGGTCTCTAAGGCGGCAGAGAGAATTAATCCAGGAAAGAAATAATAACTCGTTGTTAGGGTTGTGGTGGCATTGTGGTAGCCTCCTTGCCTGGTGATCGCCGGACTGTGGTTCGAATCCCGCTCAAACTCTTTAGTCTATCTGCTGAGTCATCATCAGCCACTGCCTGGCCCTCCTTGGTCCTAGCTTGGGTGGAGAGGAGGCTTGGGTCCTGATCATATGTATATATGGTCAGTCTCTAAGGCATTGTCCTGCTTAATAGGGCAATGTCACTGTCCCTTGCCTCTGCCATTCATGAGCGGCCTTTAAACTGTACCAACCTTGTGTCACACGATCGTACATAGTTCATTTTGTGCTTGTATCTTCGCTCTCCCCTCGCACTAAAAAGAACCTGAAAAAACATGTCTTGTTTTTCTCATCGGTAACGGTGTCGATTTTGAACAGGATATTTCCATAAGGGTGTCGGCTTTGGTCATCAACCTTCTCTTGGCCCGTCACATTGGTGACCCCGGAGTGACCCGCTCCTCCCACCTCCCCCCCCTCACCGTTACTATGACGCCCTCAAAACATACTGTATCTTCTGAAGCAGTACTTGCCGTCGCCAGCCGCCCGAATAGCAAGGCTTTCTCGGCTCTCTCAACAACCGTTGGGGGACCAAAGGGCTTCGCTCGCCCTCAGGGAAATGACCAGTATCACTCAGTTGCTTTCATCCTATCTTTGAGTCACAACCTTCTCTCGGCCCGTCACAAAACCTTCAAACAGACCAATCTCCATTTTTGATGGTTACATGCTTCTTCTTCTTTGCCCTTGTAGAGATTTCATTAATAATTTTTTGAGTGCTCCTTATTCCATAGCCACTCCCTAAATTCAGCCTCATCTGCTTTCCTGTCTAAATATTCTCTCCGGTCATTCCTAGCTTTTTTTTTCTTTTGACCTCACTAACAATACTGGAATACTTAGCATGCTGTACCTTGTAATTTTCATTACTTCATCTAACACTTTCAACAATGAATTTCTGTCTTTGTCTCCTTTGTACAGTATACCACGTATCATTTGATATCCAAGGCTTTTTCATTGTAACTGCATGTTCCAATACTTCACAACCAATTGTCTGATATATGTTCTTAATATCACACCATTTTTCATTAATTGTCCGCTCTTCGTCTCTCAAAGTCTCTAAACTGCAAATCAATTTCTACATTCAATTACAAAGGTTTCTCTGTGCTTATCTTATAGAAGGTAAGTTGTATCAATCCTAGGTATTCTGTCTATATTTTGGCTGGGCGCTTTCAATTTTAATTTCAGTGTGACAATGAAGAGCTGGTGATCACTACCAATATCTGCACCTCTATCGCTCCTTCTCTCTTCATTAATTGCTGTGTGATCTATTTGATTTTTGTAATTGCTACATGGTAAAGTCAATGTATATTTGTACATGTTCTTGTGCTGGCAAAGAGTAACTCCAATAACAGGATTATTTGTTAAACAAAAGTTATAAAATGTGCCCCATTTTCATTTGCAACTTCGCCACGACCTTAAACACCCATCACATTCTCTAAACCTTGATTGTTTTTCCTACTTTAACATTGTCACCAATCACAATTTTCATATCTCTCTCTGGGATCTCATCTATTTCACAGTATTCATCTTTCTTTCTTCAAGGGAATAATTTTTTGGTGCACAGCAAACAATAACTGTATACATATATATATATATATATATATATATATATATATATATATATATATATATATATATATATACAGTATATATATATATTGACTTGGTCTAAGATTTCTTTACCAATCCTCTTACAATGTTTTACTTAGGGCCAAGATATCTAAATCATACCTGTACTTCATAAATTCATTCTCCACTTGCTGTATCTTCCCAATCTGATTCTTGATTCTAACATTCCAAATACCTATTTTTAATTTTTCGTTAGTATTTATAAACCAGAACATTCTTACCATCCTGCTATGCCCGGAAAAGGAGGCCATTCTGTCTTTTTCTCTTTTCATAGACTGACTAAATCAATAGAGGATTAATTGGCGAATATCCTTCAACTGATTTTGAAGTCTCATTGGCAAGTTCCTTGTCTTAAGCAGTACATATCTAAGTAAGGCGAGCGACCCCTGCCAGTCCATACTAATTCCATTAAGATTATAAGCCAGGTATCAGGAGTAGAAGCCAAGAGGACATCTTGTCTATTGCATTAAACCCAATCTGTTACCCTGCTGCCAGTTGTTTAGGTATACAGAACTGTTCAAATGTATTCGGCTGTACAGTATCATTGTGGTTATACTGAACTTTATTATAAAATTTAATGTGGTGTTTTTGTAGGGTTTTGAACAAATTAGGCGATTTACATGTAAAATGTGACACGTAGCATGAAATTTTCACGAAACGAAAGCCACTCCACAATTAATATACGTATACATATATAAAATAGACACACATATATATATATATATATATATATATATATATATATATATACTGTATATACAATATATAATATATATATATATATATATATATAAATATGTTATTTTGATAATAAAATAAATTTTTGAATATACTTACCCGGTGATTATAATAGCTGCAACTCTGTTGCTCGACAGAAAAACTCTACGGAAAAATTCGCCAGCGATCGCTACACAGGTAGGGGGTGTACTCAACAGCGCCATCTGTCGTTCAGATACCCATTACTCATTGTAAACAAAGAACTCAATTTTCTCCTCGGTCCACTGTGTCTCTATTGGGGAGGAAGGGAGGGTCCTTTAATTTATAATCACCGGGTAAGTATATTCAAAAATTTATTTTATTATCAAAATAACATTTTTCAATATTTAACTTAGCCGGTGATTATAATAGCTGATTCACACCCAGGGGGGTGGGTAGAGACCAGCAAAATATGTTTACATCATATGAGCTAAGAATTTTTATTTCATTTTAGAAGTTATCAAAATAACTAAACAAAATAAATAGGTACCTGGTAAGGAAGTCGACTTGAACAATTACTCTGCCTTTTTAAGTACGTCTTCCTTACGGAGCCTCGCGATCCTCTTAGGATGCTGAGCGACCCCTAGGAGCTGAAGTATCAAGGGTTGCAACCCATACAACAGGACCTCATCAAAACCTCTAATCTAGGCGCTTCTCAAGAAATGACTTTGACCACCCGCCAAATCAACTAGGATGCGAAAGGCTTCTTAGCCTTCCGGACAACCCAAAAACAACAATAAAAACATTTCAAGAGAAAGATTAAAAAGGTTATGGAATTAGGGAATTGTAGTGGTTGAGCCCTCACCCACTACTGCACTCGCTGCTACGAATGGTCCCAGAGTGTAGCAGTTCTCGTAAAGAGACTGGACATCCTTAAGATAAAAAGACGCGAACACTGACTTGCTTTTCCAATAGGTTGCGTCGATTATACTTCGCAGAGATCTATTTTGTTTAAAGGCCACGGAAGTTGCGACAGCTCTAACTTCGTGTGTCCTTACCTTCAGCAAAGCTTGGTCTTCCTCATTCAGATGGGAATGAGCTTCTCGTATTAACAGTCTGATAAAATAGGATAAAGCATTCTTTGACATAGGCAAAGATGGTTTCTTAACTGAACACCATAAAGCTTCAGACGGGCCTCGTAAAGGTTTAGTTCGTTTTAAATAGAACTTAAGAGCTCTTACAGGGCATAAGACTCTTTCTAGTTCATTTCCAACCATACGATAAGCTTGGAATATCGAACGATTTTGGCCAAGGTCGAGAAGGCAGCTCGTTTTTGGCTAGAAAACCAAGTTGTAGAGAACATGTAGCCGTTTCAGATGAGAATCCGATGTTCTTGCTGAAGGCATGAATCTCACTGACTCTTTTAGCTGTGGCTAAGCATACCAGGAAAAGAGTCTTTAAGGTGAGATCTTTCAGGGAGGCTGATTGTAGCGGCTCGAACCTGTCTGACATAAGGAATCTTAGTACCACGTCTAAATTCCAACCAGGTGTAACCAAACGACGCTCCTTCGTGGTCTCAAAAGACTTAAGGAGGTCCTGTAGATCTTTATTGTTGGAAAGATCTAAGCCTCTGTGACGGAAGACTGATGCCAACATGCTTCTGTAACCCTTGATAGTGGGAGCTGAAAGAGATCGTTCTTTCCTCAGATATAAGAGGAAGTCAGCTATTTGAGTTACAGAGGTACTGGTCGAGGGTACGGATACTGACTTGCACCAGTTTCGGAAGATTTCCCACTTCGATTGGTAGACTCTAAGGGTGGATGTTCTCCTTGCTCTAGCAATCGCTCTGGCTGCCTCCTTCGAAAAGCCTCTAGCTCTCGAGAGTCTTTCGATAGTCTGAAGGCAGTCAGATGAAGAGCGTGGAGGCCTTGGTGTACCTTCTTTACGTGTGGCTGACGTAGAAGGTCCACCCTTAGGGGAAGTGTTCTGGGAACGTCTACTAGCCATCGAAGTACCTCGGTGAACCATTCTCTCGCGGGCCAGAGGGGAGCAACTAGCGTCAACCTTGTCCCTTCGTGAGAGGCGAACTTCTGCAGTACCTTGTTGACAATCTTGAACGGAGGGAATGCATATAGATCTAGATGTGACCAATCTAGGAGAAAGGCATCTATATGAACTGCTGCTGGGTCCGGGATTGGTGAGCAAAATATTGGGAGCCTCTTGGTCATCGAGGTTGCGAAGAGATCTATGGTTGGCTGGCCCCAGGTGGCCCAAAGTCTCTTGCATACATCCTTGTGGAGGGTCCATTCTGTTGGAATTATTTGTCCCTTCCGACTGAGACAATCTGCCATGACATTCAAGTTGCCTTGGATGAACCTCGTTACTAGTGATATGTTTAGACCTTTTGACCAGGTGAGGAGGTCCCTTGCGATCTCGTACAACGTCAGAGAGTAGGTCCCTCCTTGCTTGGAGATGTACGCCAAAGCCATGGTGTTGTCCGAGTTCACCTCCACCACTTTGCCTTGAAGGAGAGACCTGAAGCTTTTCCAGGCCAGACGTACTGCCAGTAGCTCCTTGCAGTTGAAATGCATTGTCCTTTGACTCGAGTTCCATATTCCCGAGCATTCCCGACCGTCTAATGTCGCACCCCAGCCTACGTCCGATGCGTCCGAGAAGAAAACTTGGTTGGGAGTCTGAACAGCCAGGGGAAGACCCTCTCTTAGGTTGATATTGTCCTTTCACCAAGTCAGACAAGACTTTATCTTTTCGGAAACCGGGATCTTTTTCCAGTGAAAAGCTAGATGGTATTGAAGAGGACGGAGGTGTAGTCTTCCTAGTGACACAAATTGATCCACGGATGACAATGTCCCTACCAGACTCATCCACAGCCTGACTGAGCAGCGTTCCTTCTTCAGCATCTTCTGGATGGATAGCAGGGCTGGGGGCTGATCGTCTTGTTGTTCAGCAACGTCCTCATCAGAGGGTTCCTCATCCGAAACTGATGAGGAAACGGCAACGGAGTGGGCAACGTCTGGCTCGCTGAATCCGGTCGCACTGGTGGATGCGTGACGGAGCCGGACGCAATATCATGGAACTGCTGCACAGTCTGTGAACTGTCAACAACCATGGGTGCGCGAGGAAGCACAGCGTCAACCCGAGACTGTCTAGACCGTCTGGGTTGTGCAGTCAACACCCTACCGGGTTGCTGAGGTTGACGCACTGCGTCAAAACAAGTCACCTCTGCTGGTTGTTGAACGTCCTGAACGTCAACAACCACCTCCGAGCGTCGCTTAATGTCAACGTGCGGCTGGCAACCCACACTGGGTCGCATCGGTGGAGGAACCACCTCAACTGGCAGACGCGAGTAGGTTACCTCAGCGTCAACAGGGCGCACAACCGACCGGTTGGAAGGTTGTTGGCCAGAAGGTTCTTCTCCGCATTTAAGTCCTCTATCAAGGACGCAAGCTTGGACTGCATGTCTTGCAGCAAAGCCCATTTAGGGTCTACGGGAGCAGGTGTGGCAACAGACGGGGTTAGCGACTGAGGCGGAACCGTTTACCATCCCTGAAAGCCTTGTTATGCGTGACATAATAGTACAGCAAAACTTCAAAGGCTCGACAACAGCTGTGAAGTTGACCTGTAAACAACTTGGAGCGTCTCCTGGCTAGGCGCCAGGGAGAGTCTACCAGAATTGAGAAGTCTATCTGGGCAGAGGCATGAACTCCCAAGCCGAGAACTTCTCTCGTGTCATATCAGACTCTCGCTCTATAAACCAGTTTAAATGAAGGGAAAGCAAAGGCTGTATCCCCCAAACTCCTCCTGGTGAAAAACCAGTCGCCTAGCCAACGTAACGCTCTCTAGGAGAGCGAGAGAGCACTAGCTTAAAAACAACGGCTTCGAAGTAGCTAGGCCTAGTGTAAGCTCTGACGTTTAGGCGAACGAGGAGCAGCAGTTACAAAAAGATCCGGACGAAGATCCTTAAAAAAATCATCATGATTTAATTAAAGTCCATAGGAGGCTAAGCAGCTTTAGGCTCCTCTCCAAATGATAGAGTCCTCAAGGGAATATCAGTAGGAGGGAGAACAGCAACTTCCTCATCTACAGGAACCTTGTCCGATAAAAGCTGAGTCTCTCACTGGTGCATTAGTAGCGGACCAGAACGCAACGTCATGTAACTGCTTGACAGTCTGTGAACTGTCAACAACTGAACTGTCAACCACAACAGGTGCGTGAGGACGCACAGCGTCCACTCGAGACTGCTTTGACTGCCTAGACTGAGCAGTCAAAACAACTCTAGAATGCGGAGGTTGACGCACAGCGTCAAAACAAGTCAACTCCGATTGTTAGTGAACGTCTTGAACGTCAACAGGAGCATCAGCCAGTGGCCTAACGTCCAAATGCGGCTGAAAAACCACACGAGACCGCATCGAGTGTGGTTCTAAACAACCTGACTGACGTGACTAAGCTACGCCAACGTCAACAGTAAGCACAAAGGAACGTTAGGTTGGCTGAAAGCCAGGATATCGATGAGATAAACGGCTAGACTCAACGGACTAATCGGCAGAATAGTCTTCCATAAGGGAGGCAAGCATATACTGCATGTTTTGCCATACAACCCCTTAAGGATCAACGGAAATGGTTGTGGTAATAGACGAGGGTAACGTCTGTGACCGCAACACTTTGCCTACAAAAAAAGACTCCCGGAGTCTGTGTTACGCTTTTGTTAGGCGGCGAGCAGTTATCCGATGACTGCATAGGGTCAGAGCTGTCCTAATGGCTGTAACCAGGACGCTGGACCTGTCCTGAAAGGACTGACTTTCGCTTAAGGGCTTCGAAACCTTGTGACAGGTTTCTTATGCGAAAAGCCTACGGATGGCGAGGAGAAACAACATCTCTCTCGTCTTATGGTAGGGGAGATCTTGGTAAGATACACCCGATACCATAGAGGGAAAACGTCTGTTCGTTGGTCAAGGCCTCTCGAACCCATAAGTCGTTTGACATTACTTCTCCCCTGGGCTTGGGAGCTTGTAAGAGGTCCCGGACTAGGTGAACGACAGGCACGAACAGACGAACCCTCGGACGCAACACTGTAACACTTTGCGCCTCGGACGCAACACTGTAACACTTTGCGCATATCACTTTATCACTTCGATTTTCTGTTTTGCACTTATTTCTACCTGAAACACGCAATTCTACCCTTCATTAAAAGGTAGTAATTGCGAAATTAGTCGTATAATGCAAGCTCATAATACCAGCAAAAAACAGAAAACATATTTTAAGATAAAAAGAAAAATCAGTGGCTGGGAAAGAGACTAAACACTAGTTCATATAACTACGTTTTCAATCTCTCACCGCACATAGCCTGGGGACGAGAATAAAAACCTAAAAACGTTTTATCCTTCCTCCCCGTACAGCGACTAGGGACGTGAGTAACACGAGAACAACGTTACCCGCTTGAACGGAACGTTTTCTCTCCTCTCTCTCCCTCCGTCTCTATCTCTCTCTCTCTTTCTCTCTTGATTTCGCACCTAAGAGAAGAGCCCAATTATATATCGTCAAAAAAACATGTTCTTTGACTAAAGGAAAAAACTGAAAGGTTTTTCAAATAAAAAGTTCCTTTAAATTAGAATTTAAAACATTTAAGCTAAGAAAGAATGAACAAAACGTCAGAATCGATTTACTCTTACTGCAAAGTGAAACCGTGATACATTCTCTCTCTATCGTAACGATAGAGCGCATGTTGAACGTCCTGAACGTCAACAACTGCGTAGCATAAAAAACTAAACGTTAGTTCATCTTTGAAAACAGTACGAAGACTATTAAAGAAATTCTTTCATAAAATATTACATTTAAAAAGTTTTAAATCCTTAGCTCTTTAAAAGCTAAAGACGAAATAAAGGGCTCAACGTTGATTAACTTCGGTTTCCAAGTTAGGACCGCCTACTCTCAGGAAAGGTCTATATAAACAAAGCATTAAAATTTATTTTATATGTTTATAAAAAATGGAAAGTTAATCGAAGAGGCCTAATAAAGGCGGAGAGATATAAAATATATATAGGAAAATCTATAACGTGATAAGATAATTACTAAAGCCTAAACACACTTCCGTCTAAGGGAAGGGTCGGCCATTTAAAAGTGAAAGAAAGTCCATACTCTCTTTGTCACCATAATTAAATCTATCCAAAACGAGTTCAAGTTTTAAGATGAAGATAAAACACCTGCATAGCGAAAGCTCAAAACTAGAATAGTGTACTTCACCAAATAGTTGTGAAAACAAATCCAGTTAGCAACAGCGAATTAGTAGGTCTTGCCGGTAGCCCGACAGAGAGAAAATTGAGTTCTTTGTTTACAATGAGTAATGGGTATCTGAACGACAGATGGCGCTGTTGAGTACACCCCCTACCTGTGTAGCGATCGCTGGCGAATTTTTCCGTAGAGTTTTTCTGTTGAGCAACAGAGTTGCAGCTATTATAATCACCGGCTAAGTTAAATATTGAAAAATATACTATATATATATATATATATATATATACTGCATATATAACATATACCATATATATATCTATATATATATATATATATATATATATATATATATATATATATATATATATATATATATATATATATATATATAATTAAATGATAATGCATCTTAGTGGCATTTATACATCAAAGACAGCACCTCTCTGGACAAATTGAGCTACAGATAGTTTTCAAGATAACACAAAAAACTGCATTTGATTTTTTTCCATTTCATATTTGAGGTCGACGCAGATTTCAAATCACATTTTAACAAGATTCTTCGTTTGGACTACATTTGTTGAATAATGGAATTACACTTCAATATAAAGGCTATGGGGGTGAAAATTTAAGATACAAAGGTATCTGGATACTGATGAATTAAAACCTTAAGGTTCTTTGAAATGACAAATTTTCAAGATTAATTTTGAATACATAAATTACTTTTTATACGGCATTACAGAATGTCATCTCCACCTTTTCCACGAAGCTTACAATTGCAATTTTGCAACAGGATTGACGTTGGTTCTTCATGGATGTTTTCTCTTGTCCAAAGCAATAAATTACAAAATATGAGCATAATATCTAAGCATAGAAATCCGTGTTGATATGACTTCATTATTTAAATAAGTGGCCGTTGATGACTTTCTGTATTTTCTGTCTGGTATTTTAGATTCTTACGAGTCACCAATACCAACTAATACTATTAATTCTAGAAATGATTTTGTTGTGTATCAAAAAGGGTAAGTTAAACTTTAGTGTAGATTTCTATGAAGAGTTGTTTGGCATTGCTTATAGATAATCCTGTATCCCCTCTTTTATCTAATATATGGAGTTAAGAGTTGTTTGGCATTGCTTATAGATAATCCTGTATCCCCTCTTTTATCTAATATATGGAGTTTCTTCTCTTATTTCCTTAAACAAAAACAATGTAAACTTCAAACAAAATAACATAATTTGATAATAATAAATTACCTTCAGGTGTGGTTCCCATCCCTGCTTTGCGAATATCCTTCAACTGATTTTGAAGTCTCATTGCCCTTTGTTCTGATAACTGTATAGCATCCTTTAGATCAGATTCTTGTTGCTTCATTTCTTTCTGCCGATCTCTTTCAAGCCTTAAAGCTCTGGCAGATGCCAGCATGGATTCATGATTAGGAGTTCCCTCAACCTGTTTAATAGATATGAATTATACACTTAAATTTACAGCAAAGAAAATAAGGGATAAATCTTATAATAAAGAAAATAGATGATAACTTACTAATGAAAGATTTGCCAAACAATGGCTAAAAGCTATGGATTCCTCTTATCAACAACTAAAAGTTACAGAGAACCATTGAACATTTATAACAAAGTCTTTGTTCACGCCCTTTATTTTCCAGAGTTCAACACAAGCACTGTGTAACTTCTACCAAAATTAATTTCATAGTAAACGCTTCTAAAAAGAGACGAAGAAAAATCCAAATAATCTTAGAACAGTGACAATATGTTCATGGTTTTAAAATCTATACATGACACTTAATGCATGCTGTAAAATTATAGAATCTTACTTTTTATGAATTAGTCTACATTAAGTTCACTTTATCTTGGTCAGTGCTTTAATATGCATAACCCAAATATAACATTTTTATGTTCTCTATTATTTAATACAAGTAATTCATAATGTATAACACTAGCGGTTTAACCATAATGCCATTCCCTATTATTGTTGACAATTAAAACCTCACTGTTAAAGCCATTGGATATTGATAAATACAAGTCTTAACATGTATCACCAAACATACACTATAAGAAAGCAAAGCAAATAGCATTGACAGCTAACATACTGCTTTCTAATGTTACTCTCTCTTGCAAATAGGAGAAAACAAATGTCAAAATAAAGTTTATTTACCTTTTGTTTCATGCGTTCTATTCTGCGATGAACTAAGTCTCGTTCTTCTTCCATAGCAGATATATCCTTTCGTAATTCAACTGTAGAGAAACCGCTATTCTTTAAAGCTTCATATTCTCTATGAATGGTCTTGAATTGTTCAATTAGATCTTCATACTGCAAAAGCAAAGGCAACAATTACATAATCTATTAGTAAAATAGTCACTATTATAACTGATGGTTTAAAAATAATCGATCATTAGTACAAGAAAATATTTGCTAGTTTGAAAACTGCCTCTAAAATCACAGTAATGGTTTATAGCTTTTTTAATGATTAGTAGTCTTCCTCCAGTACGTATGTACATGCAGGATGTGTGTAACCAAAATATGAGAACCAAAATATGAGAAAATGTTGTTGACAACAACAGGATGTGTGTAACCAAAATATGAGAACCAAAATTTGAGAAAATGTTGTTGACAACAACAGGATGTGTGTTACCAAAATATGAGAGCCAAAATATGAGAAAATGTTGTTGGCAACAACATGATGTGTGTAACCAAAATATGAGAAAATGTTGTTGACAACAGACCAAAAAGTTGCACTGTAAGTCCAAGTGAATTAGGAAGAAGGTACTCTTAAGTAATAGGGGATTGCGTTTTAATCAACAAATGAGTTTCCTGGTGTAAAACGTATTGTTCCGTGGGAGCATTATTTTTATCAGCAACAGCAGGAAGATAATTTCTGTACTCAGGGCTGAGTACAGAATTATATACTGTACAGTTAACAAAGCAAATATTATCTTCCCTTATACTGTATAACTGTAATGGGGATAGAAAAGGAATGAGTAACTATATTAAGATTTGATCAGATTATATTAAAAATTGAAACTGAAGACCAATCACCAAAACCAGTGAGGTCACTCACCACAGTCATAGATATTCAAAGTATGTTAAGAATATGGAATATTATTAAAAGCACTATTCAAGCATAATAAATATCATATACGCTTTAAAAAAAATTCTATTTTCAAGTAATTAAAATGCAGATTTCATGCAGATTCCCAACAAGAGCATCTACATAAACATGTTATTTTTATTAATAAAATAAATTTTTGAATATACTTACCCGGTGATCATATAAGCTGCAACTCTGTTGCTCGACAGAAAAACCTACGGTCAAAATACGCCAGCGATCGCTATGCAGGTGGGGGTGTACATCAACAGCGCCATCTGTCGAGCAGGTACTTAGTACTCCAAGTAAACAAAGAACCAATTTTCTCCTCGGTCCACTGGGTCTCTATTGGGGAGGAAGGGAGGGTCCTTTAATATATGATCACCGGGTAAGTATATTCAAAAATTTATTTTATTAATAAAAATAAAATTTTTCAATATTAAACTTAGCCGGTGATCATATAAGCTGATTCACACCCAGGGGGGTGGGTAGAGACCAGCATTACATGTTTACATTATTATGAGCTAAGTATTTTGTATTTCATTTTAGCAGTTATTCAAAATAACAAACATAAAATTAATAAGTACCTGGTAAGGAAGTCGACTTGAACAATTACTCTGCCTTTTTAAGTACGTCTTCCTTACGGAGCCTCGCGATCCTCTTAGGATGCTGAGCGACCCCTAGGAGCTGAAGTATCAAGGGTTGCAACCCATACAACAGGACCTCATCAAAACCTCTAATCTAGGCGCTTCTCAAGAAATGACTTTGACCACCCGCCAAATCAACTAGGATGCGAAAGGCTTCTTAGCCTTCCGGACAACCCAAAAACAATAATAAAACATTTCAAGAGAAAGATTAAAAAGGTTATGGAATTAGGGAATTGTAGTGGTTGAGCCCTCACCCACTACTGCACTCGTTGCTACGAATGGTCCAGAGTGTAGCAGTTCTCGTAAAGAGACTGGACATTCTTAAGATAAAAAGACGCGAACACTGATTTGCTTTTCCAATAGGTTGCGTCGATTATACTTTGCAGAGATCTATTTTGTTTAAAGGCCACGGAAGTTGCGACAGCTCTAACTTCGTGTGTCCTTACCTTCAGCAAAGCTTGGTCTTCCTCATTCAGATTGGAATGAGCTTCTCGTATTAACAGTCTGATAAAATAGGATAAAGCATTCTTTGACATAGGCAAAGATGGATTCTTAACTGAACACCATAAAGCTTCAGACGGGCCTCGTAAAGGTTTTTAAATAGAACTTAAGAGCTCTTACAGGACATAAGACTCTTTCTAGTTCATTTCCAACCATACGATAAGTTTGGAATATCGAACTATATTGGTCAAGGCCGAGAAGGCAGCTCGTGTTTGGCTAGAAAACCAAGTTGTAGAACATGTAGCCGTTTCGGATGAGAATCCAATGTTCTTGCTGAAGGCATGAATCTCACTGACTCTTTTAGCTGTGGCTAAGCATACCAGGAAAAGAGTCTTTAAGGTGAGATCTTTCAGGGAGGCTGATTGTAGCGGTTCGAACCTGTCTGACATAAGGAATCTTAGTACCACGTCTAAATTCCAACCAGGTGTAACCAAACGACGCTCCTTCGTGGTCTCAAAAGACTTAAGGAGGTCCTGTAGATCTTTATTGTTGGAAAGATCTAAGCCTCTGTGACGGAAGACAGATGCCAACATGCTTCTGTAACCCTTGATAGTGGGAGCTGAAAGAGATCGTTCTTTCCTCAGATATAAGAGAAAGTCAGCTATTTGAGTTACAGAGGTACTGGTCGAGGATACGGATACTGACTTGCACCAGTTTCGGAAGATTTCCCACTTCGATTGGTAGACTCTAAGGGTGGATGTTCTCCTTGCTCTAGCAATCGCTCTGGCTGCCTCCTTCGAAAAGCCTCTAGCTCTCGAGAGTCTTTCGATAGTCTGAAGGCAATCAGACGAAGAGCGTGGAGGCCTTGGAGTACCTTCTTTACGCGTGGCTGACGTAGAAGGTCCACCCTTAGGGGAAGTGTTTTGGGAACGTCTACTAGCCATCGAAGTACCTCGGTGAACTATTCTCTCGCGGGCCAGAGGGAAGCAACTAGCGTCAACCTTGTCCCTTCGTGAGAGGCGAACTTCTGCAGTACCTTGTTGACAATCTTGAACGGAGGGAATGCATATAGATCTAGATGTGACCAATCTAGTAGAAAGGCATCTATATGAACTGCTGCTGGGTCCGGGATTGGTGAGCAAAATATTGGGAGCCTCTTGGTCATCGAGGTTGCGAAGAGATCTATGGTTGGCTGGCCCCAGGTGGCCCAAAGTCTCTTGCATACATCCTTGTGGAGGGTCCATTCTGTTGGAATTATTTGTCCCTTCCGACTGAGACAATCTGCCATGACATTCAAGTTGCCTTGGATGAACCTCGTTACTAGTGATATGTCTAGACCTTTTGACCAGGTGAGGAGGTCCCTTGCGATCTCGTACAATGTCAGAGAGTAGGTCCCTCCTTGCTTGGAGATGTACGCCAAAGCCGTGGTGTTGTCCGAGTTCACCTCCACCACTTTGCCTTGAAGGAGAGACCTGAAGCTTTTCCAGGTCAGACGTACTGCCAGTAGCTCCTTGCAGTTGAAATGCATTGTCCTTTGACTAGAGTTCCATAATCCCGAGCATTCCCTATCGTCTAATGTCGCACCCCAGCCTACGTCCGATGCGTCCGAGAAGAGAACGTGGTTGGGAGTCTGAACAGTCAGGGGAAGACCCTCTCTAAGGTTGATATAGTCCTTTCACCAAGTCAGACAAGACTTTATCTTTCCGGAAACCGGGATCGAGACCGCTTCTAGCGTCTTGTCCTTTTTCCAGTGAAAAGCTAGATGGTATAGAAGAGGACGGAGGTGTAGTCTTCCTAGTGACACAAATTGATCCACGGATGACAGTGTCCCTACCAGACTCATCCACAGCCTGACTGGGCAGCGTTCCTTCTTCAGCATCTTCTGGATGGATAGCAGGGCTGGGGGCTGATCGTCTTGTTCAGCAACGTCCTCATCAGAGGGTTCCTCATCCGAAACTGATGAGGAAACGGCAACGGAGTGGGCAACGTCTGACTCGCTGAATCCGGTCGCACTGGTGGATGCGTGACGGAGCCGGCCGCAATATCATGGCACTGCTGCACAGTCTGTGAACTGTCAACAACCATGGGTACGCGAGGAAGTACAGCGTCAACCCGAAACTGTTTAGACTGTCTGGGTTGTGCAGTCAACACCCTACCGGGTTGCTGAGGTTGACGCACTGCGTCACAACAAGTCACCTCTGCTGGTTGTTGAACGTCCTGAACGTCAACAACCACCTCCGAGCGTCGCTTAACGTCAACGTGCGACTGGCAACCCACACTGGGTCGCATCGGTGGAGGAACCACCTCAACTGGCAGACGCGAGTAGGTTACCTCAGCGTCAACAGGGCGCACAACCGACCGGTTGGAAGGTTGTTGGCCAGAAGGAGGAATCACCTCAACTGGCAGACGCGAGTAGGTTACCTCAGCGTCAACAGGGCGCACAACCGACCGGTTGGAAGGTTGTTGGCCAGAAGGAGGAACCACCTCAACTGGCAGACGCGAGTAGGTTACCTCAGTGTCAACAGGGCGCACAACCGACCGGTTGGAAGGTTGTTGGCCAGAAGGTTCTTCTCCGCATTTAAGTCCTCTATCAAGGACGCAAGCTTGGACTGCATGGCTTGCAGCAAAGCCCATTTAGGGTCTACGGGAGCAGGTGTGGCAACAGACGGGGTTAGCGACTGAGGCGGAACCGTTTACCATCCCTGAAAGCCTAGTTATGTGTGACATAATAGTACAGCAAAACTTCAAAGGCTTGACAAAAGCTGAGAAGTTGTCCTGTAAACAACTTGGAGCGTCTCCTGGCTAGGCGCCAGGGCGAGTCTACCAGAAATGAGAAGTCTATCTGGGCAGAGGCATGAACTCCCAAGCCGAGAACTTCTCTCGTGTCCTATCAGACTCTCAGTCTATAAGCCAGTTTAAAAGAAGGGAAATCAAAGGCTGTATCCCTAAAACTCCTCCTGGTGCAAAAACCAGTCGCCTAGCCAACGTAACGCTCTCTAGGAGAGCGAGAGAGCACTAGCTTAAAAACAATGGCTTCGAAGTAGCTAGGCCTAGTGTAAGTTCTGACGTTTAGGCGAATGAGGAGCAGCAGTTACAAGATCCGGACGAAGATCCTTAAAAAATCATCATGATTTAATTAAAGTCCATGGGAGGCTAAGCAGCTTAAGGCTCCTCTCCAAATGACAGAGTCCTCAAGGGAATATCAGTAGGAGGGAGAACAGCACTTTCTCATCTACAGGAACCTTGTCCGATAAAAGCTAGGTTATCTCAGTGAGTCTCTCACTGGTGCATTAGTAGCAGACCAGAAGGCAACGTCATGTAACTGCTTGACAGTCTGTGAACTGTCAACAACTGAACTGTCAACCACAACAGGTGCGTGAGGACATACAGTGTTCACTCGAGACTGCTTTGACTGTCTATACTGAGCAGTCAAAACAACTCTAGAATGCGGAGGTTGACGCACCGCGTCAAAACAAAACAACTTAGACTGTTGTTGTACCACGCGAACGTCAACGGAAGGTTCCGTGCGTTAATGAACGTCAACATGCGGCTGGCAGGGTACACTGGAACGCATGGGTGGCGGGACTCTCTCAGCTGGAGTGCGGCAGAAGGTTGTCTCAGCGTCCACAAGACGCACAACCGTGTTGGTTGTAGGCTAGAGGTTGGTGCAGTGTCAACCTTCTCCGCACGAAAGTCCCGCATCAATGACGTTAACTGAGACTGCATGGTCTGCAGCAAAGACCACTTAGGGTCTACAGGAGCAGGTGCGGCAACAGACGGTGTGACTGCCTGATGCGGTACCGCTTTGCCTCTCTTAGGAGGTGAGCAGTCGTCGGAAGACTGCAGCGAGTCCGAACTGACCCAGTGGCTACAACTGGGCCGTTGGACTTGCGCGGAAGGGACCGACTTGCGCTTAATAAGCTGCGAGACCTTGGTCCATGGTTTCTTACGAGAAACCTCTTCCGCAGACGAGAAATAAATGGGCTCTCTCGTCTTTGTGTGGGTGGGGCGATCTTGGGTAGATACGCCCGAAACCACGGAGGGAAACGTCTGTTCGTTGATCAAGGCCTGACGAACCCATAAGTCGTTCGACATTACTTCTCCCCTGGGCTTGGGAGCTTGCAAGAGGTCCCGGACTAGGTGAACGACAGGCACGAACAGACGAACCCTCGGACGCAACACTGTAACACTTTGCGCATATCACTTTATCACTTCGATTTTCTGTTTTGCACTTATTTCACTGAAATCGAAACTTTTACTGATTTCTACCTGAAACACGCAATTCTACCCTTCATTAAGAGGTAGTAATTGCGAAATCAGTCGTATAATGCAGCTCATTAATACTCGCAAAAAACAGAAAACATGTACAAAGATAAAAAATTCAGTGGCTGGGAAAGAGACTAAACACTAGTTCAAATAAACTACGTTTACAATCTCTCACCGCACATAGCCTGGGGAGAAGGATAAAACCCTAGAAACGTTTTACCTTCTTCCCCGTACAGCGACTAGGGAGGAGAGTAATACGAGAACAACGTTACCCGCTTGAACGGAACGTTTTCTCTCCTCTCTCTCCCTCCGTCTCTATCTCTCTCTCTCTCTCTCTCTCTCTTGATTTCGCACCTAAGAGAAGAGCCCAATTATATATCGTCAAAAAAACATGTTATTTGACTAAAGGAAAAAACTGAAAGGTTTTCCAAATAAAAAGTTCCTTTAATTTAGAATTTAAAAGATTTAAGCTAAGAAAGAATGAACGAAACGTCAGAATCGATTTACTCTTACTGCAAAGTGAAACCGTGATACACTCTCTCTCTATCGTAACGATAGAGCGCATGTTGAACGTCCTGAACGTCAACAACTGCGTAGTCTAAAAAACTAAACGTTAGTTCATCTTTGAAAACAGTACGAAGACTATCAAAGAAATTCTTTCATAAAACATTAAATTTAAAAAGTTTTAAATTCTTTAAAGGCTAAATACGATATAACGGGCTCAACGTTGATTAACTTCGGTTCCAAGTTAGGACCGCCTACTATCAGGAAAGGTCGCATATAACAAAACATAAAAATTTATTTTTATATGTTTATAATAAATGGAAAGTTAATCGAAGAGGCCTAATAAAGGCGGAGAGATATAAAATATATAGATCTATAACGTGTTAAGCAAAATTACTAAAAACCTAAACACACTTCCGTCTAAGGGAAGGGTCGGCCATTTAAAAGTGAAAGAGAGTCCATACTCTCTTTGTCACCATAATTAAATCTATCCAAAACAAGTTCAAGTTTTGAGATGAAGATAAAACACCTGCATAGCGAAAGCTCAAAACTAGAATAGTGTACTTCACCAAATAGTTGTGAAAACAAATCCAGTTAGTAACAGCGTATTAGTAGGTCTTGCCGGTAGCCCGACAGAGAGAAAATTGATTCTTTGTTTACTTGGAGTACTAAGTACCTGCTCGACAGATGGCGCTGTTGATGTACACCCCCACCTGCATAGCGATCGCTGGCGTATTTTGACCGTAGGTTTTTCTGTCGAGCAACAGAGTTGCAGCTTATATGATCACCGGCTAAGTTTAATATTGAAAAATATAAAATGTCAGGAATAGATTTAATGCCTATTTTAGAGCTGACTTCTAAAAAACCACGAAAATTAACATATAATCAATTCAAGCAAGGAATATCTGGCATAAGACAGTCTATGAGTGACTGAGTTAATGTGTTGTCATTCTAGCAGTTTCAATTGCTAGATCCAGATTTTTTTCCTGTCTGTGAAGAATCAGATATAGTGATATTCTGGTACAAAATCAATTAATATAGTGAAAACTTTGAAATTTTGCAGTTTTAAGGACGATTTCTTTAGTTCTCAGAAACTGCTAGATTTTTTATGAGAAAACAAAACATCTAAAAAAAATACAGTTGTAAATGTATCACAGCATAAATAGTAAAGAAGGAATTGTAGTAGGATAACATGCAGTTTCCCTCCCACTTGGAGATAACTACTGTAAATTCGAGTAGTAATTAAAAAGAACGGTGTTCCAAAACAGACTGAATATAAGAAACAATTCTCTTCTCTAGATCTTATAACTTCGCTGGTATTTAAGAGTTCTGTACAGTATTAAATATCATTTTTATAAAGAAAGACTAACCAAATCAGAACGAAAACTTATTTATAAAAAGGTCACGATATTGGGTTAAAGACAATACCAAATAACCCCCAATGCCTATATGTGCAAGACAAGTCTTTGAACCTAGATTCAAATGAAGATGTAACAGCATTAGGAGAACTATCTATTAGCAAGTGCCAATCTTCAACTTTTGGACACTGTGAGGATATAAGCTACACACACAAAATAGCAATACCCAATCTATGTCGATAATTGGTTCCAAGAGTCCCGAAGTAAGTGAATTTTTACGTTGGTTAAATATACGCCATATAAAGTGACTAATACGGTCTCTATGCTCTGAACACATAAAAGTACTTACAGCCTGCTAACATTTATAAAAAACCAGATCCCTAAATTCAGGTAAAAAGGCATTATGTGGACGTTATTTTTGTATTCAATAATTAAGGATGAGTGACGTAAAGTCAGAGTTGAACAGACGTAACGAGGGCTATTATTTACAGTCCTTTCCTTATATATATATATATATATATATATATATATATATATATATATATATATATATATATATATATATATATATATATATATATATATACAATACTTCTTCCCTATTAGTCTTAACTCAATAAATCTCACTTACAGCTAATACAGAGTATAATGTAAATCCTAACAATCCTTATAAGAATATAAAGTATTCTTCCTTTAATGAATAGCAGACTTATTTCGAATATCACTACTGTATGTTTCAGTAGTAATTTTTCCTAGGAAAACACTCTTAGTTAAAAGTTAGTGGGGTGGGTGCCCTCTAATATTATGGATCTTAATTCACTACAGAAAGGTAGAATGTACAAATCCTCAAACTGAACATGGATTTGACTGATAAGAATTTGTAAAATGGGTAGCCTTAAATTCTTTGATAAAGTTAAAGTAGAGACTGAAAATATAACAAACAAATCAGTGACAATCTTTTCATAGAATAGTAGCATTTTGTTCTAAATTGGCATCATTTTTTAAAATTCATCATCATCATCTCCTATGCCTATTGACGCAAAGGGCCTCTTTTTAAATTAGTACCATATTATTCTAAGTTAGTTCCATTTCCTTCTAAACTAACCCCAGTCTGAAAAGTACCAATTTTACCACCGATATTTCTATTCAGGCTGTGATAACTTACCGGTATGATGTACAATGCTAGGTTGTTACTGTACTAATGTGATATTCACCATAATGGAAAGGTTTATACGAGTCCATAGAGGTAAACAACTGTCTTGTAAGTGAAACAAAATCTTTTACAGTATACATCAATGTTCACATCAATGAAGAGAAAGGAAAAATTATAGGGCCCATTATTAGTCAAGTGCTAGATTCAGAAATGGACACCAAGGCACAAGACAATGCATCTATAGGTCTGACTCGTGCTTTTGTTACGGATCCCAAGATGACACCAAAACAGGAGCTAATGAAGAAGCGTACATAGTGTGACCCACACTTTTGTAGGAGAAAACAAGACGAAAAATAGAGATGAATTTAAGCTTGTGGTGAAGGATTTGACTCACTCTTGCACTTACTATCAATAAAAATAGGATCAGTTAACTCTTAACACTTCATAACTATTAACTTCAATCACACTATAGAGTCAACTACCTTACTCTTGCACTTACATTAATGTGAATAACAATATGATCGGTCAACTAACATTATCAGTACCCCAGCTAGGCAAGCTGAAACATCGGAATAGATTAGGGTGGTAAAGACACTTGGGACACTCATGAATGACCCAGAGGAAGACAATATGGATACTGTACATGATAGGATAACAAAACAAGAATAGTTTACAGTAATCAGAAACAACATGAGGAAATCTCAAAATTTTAAGATAGATGTTGACACTTAGCAAGCTTTAAGTATAAAGCCATTAAAGCCTCTGGTGAGTATAGAAATAATCAATCTTATCATTAAAATTCCATTACAGTATTTACTACTCACATTCCTTGGTAGAATAAAATAAAACCTTTTATTTCGCTAATGTAGATATAATATACAATGGTAACACTAAATCTAATTTTTATTTTCATTTGTTTCTGACTTATGCTGGCCACTACCCAAGAAATATGATATTGGGATACCATCCGCACAAAACAAAAACAGATTTTTTTTTTTTACTTTTGTTCATTTCTGATTAACGTGAGCTATGTGATTACTGTCACTAAAAACTCTTTTATTGAATTCAAGAATTTAGATTTCCCGCCATATTTTCATAGTGAATATGAGTAAGCAAAAAATGGAGAACATTGTACTATTGATTCTAAAATTTGAAACAAAACTTGTAAAAAAATAATTGAAGCCAGTTTAACCTTACAAATATATTCAAAGTAACTCTAGAAAATAGCTTATGAAAACAAATCCTAATTAGACATTACCTAAATATTGACTGCAATTCAGTATTAAAACTGATTAACCTATATACTGTACGATATAGAAAAATTCATAAAAGGAATGATCATGTCTTTTATCCTAACAATTTTCTCTGCTACATAATAAACCTATGGTAAATTAAATCCATTATCAATCTGCATTGGTAGCATTGGCATGTCAATAAACATTATTCATATCTGATACATTTTACTCTAACAATGTAAGGTATTGTGATAGTCACAATATAAGGGAGCGAAAGACAGAGAGCAATGAATACAATCAATCCATGAGGCCGCATTCTACATCTGCTGAGACAGGAAGCAGCCATTTAAAGCATGCCTCATAGAACATTAAGTCGATTATTATCTATGGATTTTCCTGATAAGTAGTCCCTCATCAAATAGTGCTCTAGTATGAAATACAAGGATAGAATATTAATCATATAAAATAATCCATCTGAACGAAAGAAAAAATATAACCATTACTCTTCTTTAATACATAACACACTGTATACCTACTAGGTATATACAGTACTGTACATGGATTCAGGAGCCCGGTACAAGAAACCAGTATTTACTTTGTGTTAAACACAAAAATTTTAGAAAAAAAGAGAGGCTAAAGGTAATTTGCTAAACCTTACTTTACTTCATGAAAATTATCTTAACATAAGAGATAGAGCCTAAGACTGAGTTGGCAAGTGTAAAACTACACACAATGCCTCCTCAACAAGGAAATGAAACCCCAGCTATCCTCATATTTCAATAAATGAATTTGGGCTTTGTGACCCAGTGCTGTGGCCGAGGAGGCCAATTGGCATCCTAGTGCAACTAGGGGAAACCCTGCACTTACACCAAAAATTAAGAGTGAGAATCTTTGAAGAGACAAAAGGAAATAAGAGGGAATGAAGGTACAGTAGATGCTGGCCTGCCTCACTGGTCGGAGGTAGTACAAAACAGAATCGTAAACTACTGAGGATGATGGTCTTCTATTTCATTATGGAAACGAATCCTTCAGCAATTAATTCTGTTATCAACTTATCAGAACAAGAGGGGAAATCATACCTCTAATTACTATACCTAAATAAAGCTGACTCAAAATGGTTATAAAACACTAACACTGATATGCCATTATACACCAGAAAAAAATAACAGCGTGACTGATAAGGTCAACTGAATAACCATGTCAATCTAAAGAGCATGGAATCATGCAGATTCAATCTTACAATATAGCTCACCACTTCCATGCTTAGTAGTTCCATGACAGGGGGCTTGATAAAGAAAAATCCTAAGTTTTACTGCAAAGTCTAGATGCTTTGAAAATAATAGTGTTGACACCTGCAGGTAATATTCACTAAAACACTATGAATATGGAATGGTTGTTTATATACTAGTACTTACTTTTATATGCACATCAGCAACATCTGCATCCCCAAGAATCTCAGCTGGGACATCAAGTTTCACCAGGTATTTTGCTAAGTAAGCTCGTTTCTTGAGCTCTTCCATTCTTTGTAAGAGCCATGCCAGTATTGGATACAAGATATGTTTGTCTCCAGAAACTAAACCCCGTCGGAAGGCACTCCTGAAAACATAAAAATGTTGTAAGGAAACAGTTAATTACACTATCCAGACATTTAAACAAATAACTCTTACTCAAAACTCCTATTAAGATTAGCTATGGACATAACATCAAATTTCAATAACTATCTATTCCATTATGCAATGGGACTCATTACAAACTACTGTATGTCTACAAGAAAGATATAACAAAGACACTTGAGAGAGAGAGAGAGAGAGAGAGAGAGAGAGAGAGAGAGAGAGAGAGAGAGAGAGAGAGAGAGAGAGAGAGAGAGAGAGAGAGAGAGAGAGAGAGAGAGATGATTTACCAAATTGTTATTATTTTAATCAAGAGAAAACTGTTCATCCAATAAAGCTGGTCTGAAAAAGTAATGTTATTAGTTAGTTTCTTAAATTTTTAATACAGTACCTGTAGGATAAACAGAAAACCAGGAAGCATTTTCTTTCCAAAGTTTTGCATTATTTTTTTCTGGATCTTCAAGTTCCAGTACATTTTAATGTTAATATTCAATCACAAGCTTTAATCACAGGAACTGGTCATATTTTGTCCTCACTAAATGGCACTGGGTCGGCTGGAAAAGTCTTCTTCAAAGAAGGGATCAAATTTCTTAAATTACTGTTATGTAAGTTATTTCAAAAGAAATGCCATAAACCTACTGTTAGTTTACTCTTCTTTATTTGGTTTCTATTAGGTTTATCATTTTATAAAATCTGCCATAAATATTGGTTGACCTGCATTCTAAAATATCAAATTATTCTAAAATATGGAGTTATGATAAAACTTATGACTTTAATTCTTACCTTGTAGTCATAACACAAAAATCACCGAAGTCTCCGGTTTCTAGACCTCTAATTGAAAATACTTCATCTTTTTTCATCACTCATATCTCCCTCTGATGCATAGTCACTTTAATATATAGTGACAAAGGAGCAACATGAACCATATGTAAAACTATAATCAGTATTTCATATGATCAAAATCGCATGGATCTGTACTTACCCTAACCTCCAGACATTGTTCACCAACCATACAAAGATATATCAGGTGTAAAGCGCTAAATAAAGCCTGCATTATTATTGGTCCGAAGCTCAAAATCTTAAGACTAACCAAGATTTATGGAAATAATGTTTTGCAAGATTTATTTACAAGTCTAATAACCTGTATTAACATCATTAATCACCGCATAATAAACACTGTAGACTGACCCTAAAGGACTTGATCCAGAGCTTGAAGTTAAGGAGTGGATACTATATATTAATTCCTGACTTGTTCTTCTATCTTGGATTCCAATTGAACTTCACATGAATCTGGATTTCAGTAACTGAAGGCTTTTATAGAGAGGAGTCTAAGACCTTATGCCACATCCCTTTATCCTTAGAAAAGGGAGCTAATATGGAATAAATTAAAGATTTTAAATGAATAATTTGATTCACTATTATTATGAGAAATATTTTCCTAATAAAAATATTTTCAAAATTAAGAGAATCAGCTGCACCCTTGAAACCATTTCTAACTTTCAAAGAAGGAAAATACTCCACCTAAAGCCCTTCATGAGTTTACTCCCTATGACCAGGCATATTCTTAGCCTTTCATGAAGAGAAAAAAAGGAGTAAATCCCTATATTACTGAATACAGCTTGTAAAGTTCGAGCCTGCTCATTTGGATCGTAAACAATAATGAAAATCGAAGGAACTGTGTCCCGGATCTGCTGTCCTGAGATCTTTTTTATAACCCAGATTCTGATTGAATGGGCGTGAGTTCAAATACTGTCTTGGCTTTGACATTTATGTCCCTTTAACTTGTAGCCTATGCTTTAATAGCTGAAATACATTTTCTTATCATCAAATGAAAAAAAAAATACAGCTTTTAATAAAATACCTAAATATGACTTGGTTATTGATAAATTCCATTGAATTGAATTGAATTTCATAAATAAATATATATATATATATATATATATATATATATATATATAATATATATATATATATATATATATATATATATATATATAAATATATATATATATATATATATATATATATATATATATATATATATATATATATATATATATATATATATATATATATATATATATATATATATATATATATATATATATATATACAGTATATATATATATACAGTATATATATATATATACTGTATATATATATATATATATATATATATATATATATATATACTGTATATAGTGTTGATGTTCCCCCTGTGGCACCATCTATTGGGACAATTATACATGAAAGAGGAAGACAAGGAAATTTTTTTTTTAGCTTTATGACAACAAGGTAAGATGCATTGAAATAATAGAGAGGTTACAAGTATAAACCTGTAGAAAAAGGAAAATTCATTTAAACCTACTGTATATGGATGCAGTGTATTTAATGAACAGGCAACAGGTATCAAATCTAGATCTTTAATGAAACTACAGTATTTTTTTTTTTTTGACATTCAAATATTAAAACAATTACATCATCAGTGGTGATTGATTTTAACAGACTATTGAAATAAACAAAATCATACTCTAATAAGGAAGTTTTGCAATACATTATTTTTTTCTAATTAACAAAAACCATTAAAAATGACAAGCACAAAGTTTAAATATATTATGTTGTTTCAAAAATTAAGCATACAGTGTTTCGGAACAACTATATACTGTGTCAATAATGAAAAAAAGTCAGCAAAACGAAATCGTACAAAGTAAAGTAGAGAATAGATCGTACTTATTTTCGTGGCAGATTATAATAATATGGCTGAGGAAAAAATGGAAATATTTATTTGATTTATGGTATAAAAAGGGAATTCCATATAATCTTTCAAGGTGCCTCTTTAAATGCATTAATTCTAATGTAGTTCTTTATCAATACAGTTAAAAATTCTATGAAATATGAATATAATATACTGCAACACTACGGCCGTGGAACTAGTGAACATTGCTCTTTTAACTCTAGAAAAAGTTTAACTACAATTACCTATAGCATTAAAGCGCTGCATCCTTAAGATGAAAGTCATCATTTCCCTTACTCAAATAATGTGGTCTATTGCTGTATTTAGACTTAAATACAAAATATGAAAATAGAATATATTGGTGTCTGTTTTCTCAAACAAAAGGACTCCAAATGACAGAAGGAAGAATATGATTCCATTGCTAGTGTGCAAGAAATTCAGAATTCTGATCCTTAAGTAAATCTATGTCAGCACAGGGAGGTAATGAATCTAAGAAGAACCATTGAGTAAATAGAATATCTAATAAGAGCAACTCAGATAAAAAACATGTGGAAAAATAGTTATGGAGCACCATGAAATGTAAAGCA
>NC_090730.1:133487879-133505379 GCF_036898095.1 Palaemon carinicauda
CTTTTATCAATTGTCTTGAATAACATATATCTGTAAGACTTTTGGAATGCACTAATACCATCCTCAAAGGTCACTCTGGAATATGTTCTAGAGATGTCTGCTTCTTTCCACAAAGGTACTATCTGTGAACTTATGATTCAAATTGATTAATTTGTTTAGACAAGGTTGCTAGTGGTCAGTGCACTGGAAGATTAATTTTACCTTTTGTCAAGTAAATGTTGGTTTGCCTAGCTTCTTTCACGATATTTTTTTCATTCAACATCTAATCTAGAAAAGGGCCTTTTCCAGAGACTGCAGGAATATTACTCAGTAGAACACCTACTGTTCTTTAAATTTTCATTTAAATACTTTTAAACATTATTTTGATATTTTCAGAAGAAAATACTATAATCATTCTAATTTTCTTTACCAAACTGTGTACAATGTCCATTAGTTTGAATTCATAATAACTAACATTAATTTTGTTTCTACCTCTGAAGCTATTCCTGCCTCTCCCGGTTTTAAAATTGCTTATAATCTTATGTAAATAAATATTTCATTCAGTCTTTAGAATACATAGCTAGCAGCTTTAATATTAATATATTTCAATGGAAATCGAATGACCCAACAACTACCAATACTTTCTGACTTATATGAACATTAGGCTGTCACTAACCTACAATTCATCAGAACAGAGGTAAGTTGTGATATTCATTACTCCAAATGATGAGGTCATGCTTTTGGTATAATATGTTAATGTTAGCAGTACTATGCAAAACAACATGTGCAGATTTTCCCATAAAGATTTGCCAAAAGGTAAAATCTCACAAAGGGATAAAATCTTAGAAGAAACATTATACTGTATAAGAAAAGATATTTGTTGGTGTGTGTGGGGGGGGGGGTTGCTAAGCATTGGTGTAAGTTTAAGGTATCTATATATTTTTCAATGTAGGTACTGTATTAGGGCTTTCAATATTTATGCCTTAACTTTTATATCAATCCTAAAATCATTCTTGAACATATTTATGTATCTTATACTATAAGAAGCATTAAAATGATTTATGTCTGCTACTTATTACTGTACTATATATCTAATTTGCAAAATGTATCATTATCAATATTTATGTAAATACTATTTCTTGGAATTTTGATCTGTTGTAAGTGTGGATGGCTATTTATTGAGACACTCATAAGTCAGGAATGCTGTATTTATGCTAAAAGAACAGGTTTCTGGGTTCTTTGTGTAGACATAAAAACATAAATATCTTTTCATTATGTTAAAATAAATAGATCCTAATCATATAATGTATTTTCAGGTATAGCCTGTAAAAGATATTATTACTGGCAATTCACCAAACATCATATATAAAAAGTAAAAGACAATTAAAAGGTTCTCAGTTGCAAATTCATAGACTTACATATTATCGCCGGGAGGTTTGTACTTCAGAATACGTAACATTCCCAGCATTCGAACAGCCATCTGATCTGGCTCCTCTTCTCGAATATCGAGGCGATTCTTAGAATCGATCTCAGCAAAGACATCATTGAGAACCTGGAGAAAAATTCAAGATTTTTATTCAGATTTCTTTATGTACACTAGAAACAGAAAAGTCATATTTTAAACAAACACAGCAACCCAACCAATGTTAAGTAGAAAATAAAATCACAAAACAAAAATATGATCCAAATATTGAGCAAGAGAAGAAAAACTCCAACATACAGTTCAGTTGCTTACATTCAAGTTAGCCATAGAACCTACCCTGTAGCAATGCAAGGCCAGGTTGCTTCCAACCATCTCACCAGAGGCTCAAAGGAAGTCTGAACCTAACTGCTAACTGCAATTCAGAATTTACCAGGCGAAATATCAGTCTCTTACCAGAGAGTTTTCCCCGACTTCCCGGCCCACTAAGTGACACAATTGATAGCTTTTAATTCGAATTACCCCTAATGAGTCAATATGGATGAAAACCATCACAATATCGTGTTCAAATAGAAATACATTTCTATCTCATACTGGGATCGAACCCTAGCTCCTTCAAATGAAAGGTCAGGTCACTTCCAACCATGTCACCAGAGGCTCAAAAGTGTCGGAACCTAACTGCTAACTGATATTCAGGATTTACCTGGCGTAACATCAGTCTCTTACCAAGGAGTTTTTTATGAAGATCTGGAGATATCTAGGAAAAAACATGACGCATTTACATTTGTTTTGTGTTACTTCAAGGCACAAATAAGTCAACAGAAGAGAGGATGATCCGTAGTAGGTAAATTTGGAGTACACACAAGGAATGACAGAGGAGACACTTGTAGAATTTGCTGAAAGAATCAATAAAGAAAAAAATCATGAACACTTTCTTTTATGAAAATGAACATACAAAATGACCATGGAGAAGCCTAAATAAAGAAACAAAAAATGAAATAAATTTTATTCTTAATGAAAAAGTTAATTTAGTTAAAAATGTAACTGTTAAACAAGTTAAAATCAAGCGATCATACAGTGGTGAGAAGCAAAATTTGTTTAGACCTAAGGAAAAAGAAAGAACAACTAATTTTAACAAAGAAAATAAACACTACTGTAATAAGAGAAAAAGATGATGAGATTAGTTTAGTAATATAAAATAGGTACTCCCAGCTACATGATGAAATGGAAGCAAGTAAAGAATAAATCGACAGTAATTTAACAGAATTTGTATTGGAATCAGCACAAGAGATGGGTGGAAAGGTACCTAAACAAGATCAAGAAAAACTATCAGAAAACACCAAAATAAAAAAAAAAAAAAAAGTAATAAAGAAAAAATAGAAATGGGGGTAATATTGAAGAGAGATGAAATAGAATTAGCAGAACTATCCAAAACTATAAACTAACTAAAACATAAGATATTCGTAATAACAATCAGACCTATCAAGCAAGACAATGTCCTAGAGACTGACCATAGATACATATGATCAGCGCCAAGCCTTCTCTCCCCCCAAGCTAGGACCAAGGAGGGACAGGCAATGGCTGCTGATGACTCAGTAGATATAACCCATACGCTCCCAGAAACCCCCCACCCTTAGCTCACAAGGATGGTGAGGTTGCAGCGATCAAAGGAACTAACAAGTTTGAGCAGGACTCGAACTCCAGTCTGGCATTCACCAGTCAGGGACGTTACTACATCGCCCACCAAAACTTTAACTAAAGAAAGGAAGAAGCATTAACTTAATGAAAAGAAGACTAGAAATAGGGCACCAACAGAGGTTTGTTTTAAAAGATAAGAATAGAAATATTATCAACAATGGAGATGGAGTGATAAGAATTAAAGAGGATTTCTATACAATGCTATACAATAGTAATATAACAGATAATTCTTCTAATAGAAATAATGGAACACCTGAGCTGGTACCAAACAGTGGGAGAAGTAAAGAAAGCATTAAAAGGCACGAAAAGGGGTAAAACAGCAGCAGATGGCCCAACAATTGGTTTAATAATAGATGGAGGATGTTTCATAGTAGTAAAACTCGCTCAACTTTACACAAAATGTCTGCAAAATGCTCTATACACAGAGCTGGAAAACTATCATTATACCAATTCACAAAAAGGGAGACATAAAAGACCTGAAAAATTATTGCCCAATAAGTTTACTCTCAGTAATATATGAAATATTTACAAAGATCATATAAGGCTGAACAGAAAGTCAACTAGACTTTAATCAACCAAGCAGGATTTAGAAGTGGGTATTCAACAAATGACCATATCCATGTAATTAACCAAGTAATGGAAAAATCTATAGATTATGACAAACCGCTATGTATGGCATTTATACACTATGAGAAACCTTTTGATTCTGTCAAAATTTCAGCAGCAATGTAAGCACTTCTAAGATAAGAATAATAGAATCTTATCTTAGAACACTTGAAGATATCTATACAGGAAGTACAGAAATCCTAAAACTACATAAAGATAGAGAGAAAATTCCGATTGAAAAGGGAGTCGGTCGGGGAGACCCCATTTATTCTAAACTATTCACAGCATGCCTAGAATAAGTTTCTAAGAATTTAGATGGGAAAATGAAGGAAATAATATTAATGGGGAATATCTTAACAACTTAAGATTTGCAGATGGCATAGTTGTGCTTAGTGAATCATGGGGGGGAATTACAAAAGAGGATAGAAAATTTGAATAGAGAAAGCATAAACGTAGGACTGAAAAATGAATATGAGTAAAACTAAGATAATGTTCAATGAAAATACTGAGACAACAAAAAAGTTTTATGGATGAACCTCTACAGATTTTTAATGAATATACATAATTATGACAGACAGTAAGTGTTTCCCTGGGATAGGACACCAAAATTAAAAGAAGGATAAGCATAGGGCGGAGAGCTTTTGATAACGAAAATGATATTATGAAAACTAAAATGCCACTTTCTCTAACAAGGAAAGCATTTAATGAGACGGTCCTAGCAGCTTTATCTTATGCATTACAAACTTGGAGCCTTACTAAAGCCTTAGAACATAAGCTAGTTACAACTCAAATATCTATGGAAAGAACAATGATGGGAATAACACTAATTCACAGAAAAAGAGCAACATAGATACAAGGACAAACTAAAGTAGAGGATATTCTTCTAACAATATGTAAGAAAAAGAAATGGACAGGACATATAAAGAGAATGACATAATAGATGGACATTGGGAATAAAAGAAAGGGTCCCCAGAGATTGCAAAAGAAGCAGGAGAAGGAAGAGAAGACGATGGATTGACAAACTAAAAACCTTTGCGGGTGTGGTCTGGCATAGAAAGACCATAAACAGACACAGGTGGTAAAACATGCCCAAGGCCTTTCTTCTGCAGTGGTCTAGTAATGACTGATGATTATATGTATGTACCATATGCATATAATTATGTCCTAAGATCCACAGCACATGAAATAATGATTAGTTTCAGAATAGCTATACTGCAAATAGAAATATAAAAAAGTATGGAAATAGTAAACAAATTAAAACTATATTTATAATTGATCTTCAGTACTACTGTGAACCAGCACTAACCTGCAACAGCTGCTCAGGCTGTAGAGCATCAAATGTTATGAGGTTATAATTACGATTGTATGGCGGCTTGTTCAGTTCACCAACAATAAATTTGATTTCTTCACTCATTCTTATTGATGTAGTACAATACTTCTTTAAAGAATCTGGAAAAAATTATAACATTAATATAGCTTCTGGAAACTTTAAATATAACAAGAATTGTTTGATACCAGAGTACATGAGTCAAATATGAAAAAAAAAGAGATACTGTATATGGATGCTACAGGCATAGAGACAAGAGCATTCTCTGTATTTTTACAATGCATACGGAAAATGTGAATATTACTACATAAGAAATTATACTGCATATTTAGTAACATGAACATAAAAATGTACTGCCCGTCTTTTCTCCACAATTGCTAATTTTTATGACAAAACCTATTTATTTATGTTATATAAGAAATTTATTCAGCTTTCCATTTCAATCTTCATTGTATTCCAAGCGCGATTCATTTTATTATTTAGCATGCAATATGGCAGAGAAGGTATGCTTACGGTAATACTTGTTTAGTCTTTAGAATTTTGAGAATACATAGATAAATTTTACATGCATGTAAGTGCATTAGAAAATCATTGTAATTGTCATTTTTATATAACATTAAAAAAGCATTATTCGATTTTTGTCATGACATACGAAAAATATGAAAATTTCTGCCTAAAATACTTTATTATAAACTTTGTAAAATAAAGATAAAAATGTATTGTCCACCTTTGCTCTACAATTACTAATTACTCAGTTTTTTTTATTGACTGATTGATTTGTGGATTTCTAGAATCAATCAATCAATCAGGAAGAAACTGAGCAATTAGTATTTGTAGAGCAAAGATGGACAATACTTTTCTGACAAAAACAATTTACTTTATAAATGGATTATGTAAGAAATTTGTTTCGCTTTTCTTTGCAGGGTTAATTTTTTCTAGCAATACTAATAACATCGTATTTATGCAAAATGACGGGCATTGATATGTTCACCCCAAAACTGCTTGATATCCTTTTTATGAATAATTTTACCCATATATAGATAATTTTTTCTGTGCGTGTTTGTGCATTTGCAAATGATCGCTATTATCATGTTTCATATACCATTTGAAAAGGGTATTCTTTGTATTTTCCAATTATATACAGGCAAAAATTTAAAAATATGAACACTTTTACATAAAAAAAACTTCTTTGTTAAGCAACAATAAAAATTTCTCCGATTTTGCTCTACAAATGCTCAAATCTTTTTTAAAAATATGTATCACTTTTATTTATGGGTTATACAAGAAATTATGATTTTTAAGGCATTTCTGTTACTTTTTATCTTTATGCTTGTAGTGTGTTACTTACGCTACTAAATGTTAATATAAGTAGGTTGACACATGTAATCAATCAAGGCTTTTTACCACTCAATTTATATAAATATCTTTGCATGCATAAACAATTTTCATAGTGAATAAAGTCCTCTACCATATTTTCCTTTTTTCTATTAATATTCTTAAAAATCATCTATGTTTTTTGCTTTATATCCACATTTTTTTCTTTATTAAATACTTTCAACCATTGCAAAGATATGCTGCTTACATCATGAAATGTTCAATCATTCCTCAACATAATGTAGTAAACCATGAGTTCATATTTGTTATGAAATGGCCTCAACGAGGTTCAGAAAAAGATTTCTCTGCTAGTGTGTCAATTTTACACTTGGCCAAAAGCGACTAGCCAAAAGCGATTGTGTCCTGGCTGGGATAACCAAGGTTAAGGGTATTGGTGTGGACAATTTTCTTTAGTTACAGTTGTGGCATTCACATAGTCCTAATGTGTATATAACAAAAGTTATTTCCCCAAATTTTACTTGAACTGATTGAATAGCCCGTTTTTACTTACTTTTTTTCAACTGTTTTGTTTTCAAATTTTATCTCCTCCCACATTTAAGGAAAATTAAAATTTACTATCTAGTAGTAATTATAAGCTATATAAAACCAAATGAATAACTTTACATACCATAAAAATGTTTTATTGATCTAATTTTTTTATAAAAGAAAAACTCAAATTTTGTATAAATACATATTTTTTTTTTAAATGCGTGGATGAGGCTTTCAAGTTATTGCTTTAAATACACCAGAATCAAGCATTATAAAGTATAGATTTTTGAATTTTTGGAATATGTTATAAATTAAAGAATTAGATAGAATTTGAAATTAATAAAGAATGATTTACAAAAAACAAATGAACACTTAATCACAGGGTTCTTCGCCTCCTCCAGATGGAAGTTAGGCATCATTAGGGTGTTGAAAAGCTGAGATAATGCCTTTCTCGCAAGCAAGGAGGTTTTAAGCACAGTCTGGACCGAGCACTGATTGACGATCGCCCTCACCTTCAGAAACAACTGCCTTTGGCACTCACGCCCCAAGAGACTGACAAAGTACATCATAATTTAGCCTATGTGGCACATGTTATTGAACACTGTATTGGGTGGTGCGTCACGCACATACGGGCACCATCCTTCTGTATCTCCACAGGTGTACCAAAAGACAGGTTAGTCACAGCAGGAGAAGCTACAGATGACCTGGCAGTGACCAAGACTTTCAGCAGCTTACCTGATATCTGCACATCAGCAATACCCAAGGAAAGTCACAAATTACATAGGTCAAGGTCGTCTTCAGTCTGTACAGCTACAGGACTCTTTCAAGGAAAAGGCAGAGGATTGATACTTTTACTAGAAAAAGGCGATACAGTACTTCCACTTTCCAATAGGATCACCCCAATTGCAAACCGAGGTCCCCTCTTCCCAACCACATTCCTCCAAAGAACCTAGCCCTGGATGAACCTAAAGGATACACAGCAGGTCAAGAAAAAACAGAAGAAAAATAAAGGAGCTATAAAGTTTCTTTAGCATCACATTCAGCATAGCAAAAGTTGATTAAGAAGTGTCCTTAGCTTTCTTCTTGTCAGCAAACTCTGCCTACTGCAAAGGCGACAATGACTTGCATTTCTCACTAGGGGATTACTGCAATACTCATGGTCCATGCTAAAAACATACAAATGACTAGGATGTTTACCCAGACACAACCTAATATCTTTGCATGTATACAATTATTCTGGAAAAAGAAATATAAAACGGCCAAAATTGACTAACGGGTGGGTGGGAATTCCTAGTCACCCATATGTAGATATAACTAAAGTTCCTTGTTAAATTTTATGGCCATACCAGCTTCGCTGATGCCATACTTCTATTAAAGGATTATGGTTTGTATTTGTGTAGGAACAAACAGCCTTCAGATATGCTACCCACAGATTATACAAAAAGTTCCCATTTGATATGTGAAAGAGAGCTGAGCTAGTGTTCAAGAGAACTTAAGGTAGTTAAGAGTCAATGATACATCACATACATATACCAAGGCACTTCCCCCAATTTTGGGGTATAGCCGACATCAACAATGAAACAAAACAAAAAAGGGGACCTCTACTCTCTACGTTCCTCCAGCCTAACAAAGGACTCAACCGAGTTCAGCTCGTACTGCTAGGGTGCCACAGCCCACCCTCCCACATTATCCACCACAGATGAAGCTTCATAATGCTGAATCCCCTACTGCTGCTACCTCCGCGGTCATCTAAGGCATCAGAGGCAGCAGCAGGGCCTACCGGAACTGCGTCACAATCGCTCGCCATTCATTCCTATTTCTAGCACGCTCTCTTGCCTCTCTCACATCTATCCTCCTATCACCCAGAGCTTTCTTCACTCCATCCATCCACCCAAACCTTGGCCTTCCTCTTGCACTTCTCCCATCAACTCTTGCATTCATCACCTTCTCTAGCAGACAGCCATTTTCCATTCTCTCAACATGGCCAAACCACCTCAACACATTCATATCCACTCTAGCTGCTAACTCATTTCTTACACCCGTTCTCACTCTCACCACTTCGTTCCTAACCCTATCTACTCGAGATACACCAGCCATACTCCTTAGACACTTCATCTCAAACACATTCAATTTCTGTCTCTCCGTCACTTTCATTCCCCACAACTCCGATCCATACATCACAGTTGGTACAATCACTTTCTCATATAGAACTCTCTTTACATTCATGCCCAACCCTTTATTTTTTACTAATCCCTTAACTGCCCCCAACACTTTGCAACCTTCATTCACTCTCTGCCGTACATCTGCTTCCACTCCACCATTTGCTGCAACAACAGACCCCAAGTACTTAAACTAATCCACTTCCTCAAGTAACTCTCCGTTCAACATGACATTCAACCTTGCACCACCTTCCCTTCTCGTACATCTCATAACCTTACTCTTACCCACATTAACTCTTAACTTCCTTCTCTCACACACTCTTCCAAACTCTGTCACTAATCGGCCAAGCTTCTCTTCTGTGTCTGCAACCAGTACAGTATCATCCGCAAACAACAACTGATTTACCTCCCATTCATGGTCATTCTCGTCTACCAGTTTTAATCCTCGTCCAAGCACTCGAGCATTCACCTCTCTCACCACTCCATCAACATACAAGTTAAACAACCACGGTGACATCACACATCCCTGTCTTAGCCCCACTCTCACCGGAAACCAATTACTCACTTCATTTCCTATCCTAACGCATGCTTTACTACCTTTGTAGAAACTTTTCACTGCTTGCAACAACTTTCCATCAACTCCATATAACCTCATCACATTCCACATTGCTACTCTATCATACGCTTTCTCCAGATCCATAAACGCAACATACATCTCCTTACCTTTTGCTAAATATTTCTCGCATATCTGCCTTACTGTAAAAATCTGATTCATACAACCCCTACCTCTTCTAAAACCACCCTGTATTTCTAAGATTACATTCTCTGTTTTACCCTTGATCCTATTAATCATTACTCTACCATACACTTTTCCAATTGTGGCCGCGGGGGCATATAAAAATTAGAATAGCGCCAACGTTATCCCTGCGTGTCGTAAGAGGCGACTAAAAGGGACGGGACGAGGGGGCTGGGAACCCCCTCTCCTGTATCTACATCCTGTGAGACAGCAACGAATAGTCAATGATGAGAGAAAAAAAAGGCTGCCACCATTCTCCAAAATCCCACAACCTAACATTCATAGCTATACAAAGATATGGTTCCTACACCATTTTGATAGTTTGGAACCGGCTGCAACTTTGATAGCAAAAGCAATGGAAAAAAGGAAACACTACAATATCACAAGTTTTCAAATTAATTTGCAATTTTCCTAAATATACAAACTTGAGTCCTTTATATGGGAGTATATTCTTACTGCAAGCTGAAATGGCTATTGAATCTTTAACAAGGTAGATGTGGTAGTTATCGGGTAGTATTTGAGGGGAACCACCCACCTGCCTGACTAGGCTATATCACATACACTACTTAGGAAATTTGGCTTAAGGACTGAGTGGGGTGGTTGAGGCGAGAAGTGTAACTTATAAGACTCAGGTTTGCATAGATACAAAAATACAAATCAATTTACAATTTCTCATTTGGTCCTACATGTATACAACCATCATCCTTCAAATAGGAGACTCGTCCTGAGGTGTAAGGCAGTCCCTAGATCCAGTGTCATCTTTTCTAGTCCCATATGGGAGTAAGCAAGATGATTCTAACAACCTTTTAACAGCTAATCATAGAGATTAGAAGCTGCTATGGCATCGGCCAGTACTGGCTTAAAAGAAAGCTATTACTAGGTCACAGAAGGCCTATCTCTCTATAAGGGAGATACTGTAATGTCGGAGGAGTCAGACCACACATCATTACTGATGTGAATGGCAGCCACCAACCCATCCTCCACTAAGAAAGAAAGATAGAAGAGTTGCTTCTAAGCATCTGCAAGTTTGCTAGAAAGGCACTCTGTTGCATAACTGACCAGCATCAGTCATCCAACCAGCATGTAACAGTTGCAGCTGCTTCATTCCCCCAAGAGGGGATGATGTACAATATCTCCAATGAAGAAAATAAAAGGTGTTCCTGGTGTATTTATGCATGATTTGAATAATTCTGATGAAAATATTTGGCGGAAATCCATAAATTTCCAATAAAGAAGGTCCTTAACTTACAAACATTCAGATATATAAAAACAAATTCAACTAAAATCATAAATATCAGGTATTGTATTAGAAGTTCACAATGAAATGCAATACTGTAATAAAACAGTATTATATAATTTAATGCAGTAACCCAGACGACATTTGTAAGAAACTGGACTATTTGTTGACTTTTGCAACTGAAAATCGTAGGCATGTGAGTTAGGTGAAGCCTAGCCTAACCTAGGCTAAAATTTAACCAAAATTCAATTTACAAACAGTATCTTAAAACCTATTAAGTTTATAATTTGAGGACTTTCTAATCAGATGTTTTAACATTCTAGCAGTTTACGTCTAAAAAATCATACAATAAAATAGAATTAAACGCAAGGCTCTGACCTAATTTACAGTTCCCCACTTAACCTAACCTAAGACTAATATTCATGCCTACTGGGGGGAGGGGCTATAACACCAGCGACACCCTACCCCATAGACCTCCATGTTTTTAGCTTACCCTAAGACAATTCATAACCCAGTATTTACTTCATGATTGGCTTTCCTTCCGAAACTGGGATTTTCAGGTATATTTCCAAGTTTAACCCATCCTTAAAGATTGAAAAACCAATTTTTCTGACAATCAAATTTATCAAAATGCCTATAAATACACCAGCAACACCTCTTACAAAATTAACTCCAAAACTGGAATAGCCACTAGTTTGGAAGGTTTGCAATACAGACATTTTCACTTAATAAAATTAAAATCAGAACTGTTCCAAATTGTTGGCGTAGCTAACATTTGTAAATGTGGATGATGGAGACTCACTAATAAAAAGTCTAATGACAGCAAAAACATCTCTGATTGGAGATTGTTATTGGCTACCAATACTAATCATAAAGAAAATTGGAAATCAAAGTCGGGACAGGAGCACCGCAGGTCAGGAATTTTATGAACTATGCCTAAGAGCTTCCCGTGGCAGTGATTCAGGGCAAAACAAAACAAGTCAAATACAGAACAGTAAGGGCAAAAACAGAATTTATAAAAAAAGGAAAGTATTTAGGTTAGGGGGCCGAACTCCTGATTTTTTGACGAATATTTTTCTAATCAATGAAAATGAGAAGATTCGCCCAAAGTCATCTCTGGCATCCTTTCTATCATGGTGACAAGTTGTACAGCAAAACATTATGAAACAACGGAGATATGACAAATTTAAAAACACTTCCCCTTTGTTTCTTCGAAGTCAGGGTAGTATGGCCTGTAGATTTGATCTTTGTCTGTCCTTTGCGTTAGTTATTTTCGTTATCATTCACTTAATTCATCTTTAAATTATATTTACTTGATTTATCATACGTCTAGCAGTGATGTAGTCTACCTTAGGTCCCTCACTCTCTCTGTCACAGCGAGTGTTTTACCCTTTATTCCCGGTTTTATCCCGTTTTAAAGTAATTCATAATTTGAATTAACATTCAGTTATGTATTTTACCCCTTTCATACATTTCATGCAATGAGTGCCTTATGTTATCCCCCGAGAGTGTTATAAACAAAAGTTTACCTTAAATCTGTTTTTCTCGGTTTCACCTTTTCCCATTCAAACGATTATAACTTTCTTATTTCATAGCAGATTTTAAAGATAAATATACCATTTTAAAGAAGTTTATTTTTTTCTAGAAAATATTTTGGTGATAAATGGAATTTGGGACTTATGAATTCAACTTTTTATTGAAGAAAAATGAAAATATTCATATAAATTTTCTCTTTTTCCTTATTATATACAGTACTTTCTTTCTAAATAAGCTTTAGTGCAATAGCTTCAGAAATAAAGTACAGTACTAGAATCAGGTTTAATTTTTTTGTTTTATTTTGGTTTTTCATCCATGGAATTGATACAAATCTCCCAATCGTTTTAAAATTTTCGGGTAAAAAATTATCTTATCTGTATATAAAAGGTGTATGAATCCTTTCGAATTTGGATAAGAAATTCATGTCTGACGGTTGTACTCCGTAACAGCAATTGTCAACTATAGGTTATGGAGTTGAAAATGGTCGATTTGAAGAGATCTATTTGATGAAGTTATTTCCAAAGGTCTAACTAATATTGTACTAAACTGTAATAAACTCTATAAATGGTGGATTGGACTGTCAGTTGAAAAAACACAACTACGAATTCAAATTCATGTTAGAAGTCTTATAATGTTAATATTCGGGGAGCCTTTGTAGTTGGTTGGGATGGACCGGGTCAGTTATTAAAATGTGGATAAATATTTACTATAGTACAATATTCCTATAGCACTTTTGTTTATAACACTCTTGGGGGATAACATAAGGCACTCATTGCATGAAATGTATGAAAGGGGTAAAATACATAACTGAATGTTAATTCAAATAATGAATTACTTTAAAACGGGATAAAACCGGGAATAAAGGGTAAAACACGGAGTGCTAAACGATAATTCACATACATTAACGAGAGAGCACAGACTGAACTTCAACTCGCTGTGACAGAGAGTGAGTGAGGGACCTAAGGTAGACTACATCACTGCTAGACGTATGATAAATAAAATAAATATAAAATGTGGATAAATATTTACTATAGTACAATATTCCTATAGAAGATAAAAAGTGTTCCTGTGCTTTGAACTGTTCTGCTGCAATTAATTGGGGGAAACTTATTTTTCAAAATTTCTTTTTTAAATTCCAAAAGTTGACTGAAAAACCACAAATTTTAAAGGGAAACAAACACAACTACACCAGCTAACTTAAGGTTACCCACCTAACCTAATCTAGGAGCTGAAGTCTTAACTACTTTAGGTAACTATGCACCCCTGCGACTCCCCCTTAAACCGCTGTATTGTTAACTTATTCTAAGACAAGGTCTTAATCGTATGATAGCTTCCCATCTGGCTTTACTCCCAGCAAGGTAACACTAATTCATAATATTTCGAAAATCCTAAAAATAGCTTCATAATATCATATCTCAGACACGGAAAATCGATTTGACAAGAAATAAGAAAAGTACGTATGTCCTAACCAACTACATTCGATAGTATTCTGTAAGTTGGAATTAATCTATGACTGTGCAGATTGTCTTGTGGTCACAGACACTTCCAGATACCTTAGAAGTAATATTCTAGCTGACAAGTATGGGCAGAAATCCAAGCGACGTTCCTGTCTTCCCTGTACCGTCTTTGGTTCATAAGTTATGAAGAAATTCCACATTTGAAAATGACACTCATAATTTCAATTAATATATGTATTTAGTCATTCATATTTACTAGAATAAATATATTATATTTAAAATAATGATTGGTAATGCTATCATTCACCAATATGACAGGCAAATTCAAATTTGAAAAATCGTATGTACTGTATGACTCGCAGAATGTCAATTTCAAATAAATATGTATTGAAGATAAAGATAAGTGTCCTGCAGAGAGCTTTCAACGTTAACTGAATTTTGAAATAAAAAAAGCAAATAAACTGCAATTCTAGTTCTGTTCCTAGTGGATGTCGTGTGTAAAGTTTGCCAGAAGAGAAATACAGCATTACAGAAAACTAGACTAGGACTATACAAAATCCTTTTTTGGACACAAACTAAGATATATTTCCTGTCTTTTACAGCTTATCATTACAACAAATAAACGCAATTTCTTAACAATAAAGGCTGTCAATACCTTAAACAAGTAAGTGACACCAACTTCCGCGTAAGCACTTCTGCAATTCGTTCCGAACTTACGAGGAATGTAATGTTTTTGTTGATAGTCAGTTGCTATGGTTACAAAGTAATCTTCTTCCTCACATTTCTTCCAAGAATTTTAAGATTAGCCTGAGAGTTTGAAAAGGTAGAATCTTAGAGTTTTAAAATATTTCAGCATTAGTAAAAAACATGGATAGATAGAACGTTCATCTTGTTTCTGTGGTGTTAAATATGTTTTATTGAGGCGAAATCATCGTAGAATACATCTGGCTGTATACATTGTCCGTTTGCACAGGGCCAGTCATAATTGATGGAAATTTGGAAAAATAAAACTTTTAGCTAATTATTTATGCCCAGTAAAATATCAAGTAAAGTGGAGGCATCACGACCATTATATGTTGCACAGGCTCTGAAGGTCGTTCAGTGTGGAACTATCGATCCGTCCGTACTGCTCATAAAATGAAAAATCTGCTTGGAATTCTTGTAGCTCATGAGCACCATGATGAAACCGTTTGATTTCATTTAAAACAAATCATTTGATGCCTAATGATGCTTAATGAAAAATGGCATGATATTAATTTTTACGTTAGCCTTTTTATAATTTGATAAAGATTACTTTTGTAAATGCCTATCTATTATATAAGGATACAAAACACGGGGGGGGGTGCATATCCCCACAAATATACGTAGCTTTATATGATAATGACACCAATACTGAATAATAAAGAGATCAAACAAAACAAAAAAATGTACAAATAAATAATTTCCAGTGTTAGCTTACCTTCAAGCTTAAATACTTATTTTTTTTTTATGATTGACAGCTGTGTATGCTGCGTAAGTAACATCTATAGAGACAACGTATTATACCATATGTGTAGATTTAACTCAAACAAAAATTAATTGGTGCTATAAATACAGTAAGAATAATCTATAATTCTGGAGTACTACTCAAGCTCCTGCTTTAGTTTAGAGTGTAGGGAATATCTTCATAGAAAACGTTTAAAAAAACTGAAATTTACAGAAAACGATAGCACATGGATTTAGTGATATACTATAAGATTCGTCTGTCAACTGTCCTATTTTGGGACATATACTGTAGGTGAAGTTCAAGCTGTTTGGTGATGACATACAGTTTTACTTTTAAATATATGACACATAATATTACTAAGAAATATATGAAATTTTAATAGATATAGATTGCTGAAAATAAAACTTAAATCGATATTTTTGGTATAGATTGGCAATTAGGCCCTTGTGTTGGGGGGGGGGGGGGTTGACTGAAAGGTAAATTTATATTGTATTACAGGGTGTGATTTCGAACAGAAAATATGTGTTTTCCTATAGTAAATAACGTGATTTACCAAATTTGACCTTCATTTCAACCCCAAACAAACAGATCAACCAATTCGACTAACTTTGAGTTGCCGAATTGGTTTCTGTTATTACGGATGAAATGAAGGTGAAAACCGGTTAAATCACATTATTTCCTACAGGAAAACATATATTTTCTATTAAAATGGTTAAGTATAATTATTGCTGTCATATATGTTGTGTTAAAATATTTAAATATAAGCACTTATTCAACGGTGTCACTTCCCTTACGAATGTACTGCGAACGATAACATTAGCAACGTTACCAATGATACACAGTGTTACAAACGTATTTCCATACGTAATTTAGATAATTTGTCCATATAAGTTTTACTCAACATATAAAAAGTACAAAAAGGGCACAGAACTTAACAAACCCACCTAACCTAACCTAGTAGTATGACAGGTCACAAACCTCAGGTATTTACTGAAAACGGTAAACTTCTCCATGTTACGAATGATACACAGAGTTACCAGCGATACGGTGACGTAACTAGCGATAGCAATGATAGATATTTCCATACGTATTTTAAATAAATTTTCCATATAAGTGTTACACAATATATAAAAAAGTACAAAAAGGGCACAGAACCTAACAAACCCACCTAACCAAACCTAGGAGTTCCCCGGTCACAAAACACATATAATGACTATTGAGGAATGACTTACCTTTATGAAAAAGACGTCGAAACTTGCGGGTCACAGGAGGGTGAGACTGACGGATTAACTCCTATGACTAGGGTGAGGATGGTTTAATACTTTTTCTTTTCTTTTCTATATTTGTTTCACTAAATAGAAATAATCCTACTATCTTCTCTAAGTTTTCGTCGTATGGTTGTTGTAGCTTAATTACTTCATTCCCTTCTTTTCTATATTCCTGGCAAAGCAACAAAAAAAAAATGTATCAAATCTTCCTCCTCATTTTCACATTCCCCCCATTGTGTCTATTTACAATATTTAGTTTTAACGTATTAGTTCTTGCTCTTAAAAATATCACTGAAGCAAATGTTTTGTCATAAAGTACCTTCTTTCATTTCTTTCTTCCACGTTCTATATATTTCTAAGCTCACTTTACTTTCTATTTCTTCTTTCCACTTTTCAGTATCCCACTTTCTGGTTTCCGATTTAATTTCTGCCTTTTTCATTCTTCTTATCTGTCTTATGCCTATACTTAATTCATCTAGGTATTTTGCAGGTTGTTTCCACCATCTTCCTTCTTTTTCTTGAATATCCTGGATAATTGTTTTTAGTATGAAAAACTGTTTAGGTCTTCTTCGCTGTTCATTTCATTACGCATGCTCATGGTATTATTAATATTATTATTATTATTATTATTATTATTATTATTATTATTATTATTATTATTATTATTA
>NC_090730.1:133510379-133555379 GCF_036898095.1 Palaemon carinicauda
CTCAGGGTTTCTCTCGGAGCCAACGAAATTGTCTCCAGAGTCTTCAAGAATCATTCTTGTCTTTCCGGTGTCTCCAAAAAGATTCCCGATCCAAAGGGTCTCCGGGAATCGTTTGAGGGAAAATTTACGTTTTTAATATTATACCTGAAAAAAGAAGAAGAATGTAGTTATCTATCATATAGATTTTTCAAAGCAAATCAAAATGAATAAGAGTTTTCTAGGAATTCTAAACATGCAGCAAGGAGAAACAAACAAGATGTCCCAGTTTAATACTGGTCATCTTCAAGTTAAAACAGTTTGCGGTGTGGTTTTCACGGAACCACAAGAGGAAGTATCCTTAATGTATAGGATGACCTCTTGGAAAAGGTCTAAGGACCCCTTCAACTCTGAGGGCGGGATGGAGGAGAAGGTGAAAGGAGGACCCCCAGAGGAAAAGGAACAGAAAAGAGAAGAGGTGGAGAAGAAGGAGAATGAGAATGTTCAAAAGCCATTGGAGGAACGCATCAGTTCCCTGGAAAAGGAACTGGAAGCAGCGTTTGCAGAGATCAGCTCCAGAAAGGAAGTAGAATCGAAATTCTTAGCAGAGAATGAAGAGCTGAGAGCAGAGAATCAACATCTCTCTAAAATTATTGGAACTCTTCAAATCGATAAGAAAATCGAGATGGAAAATTTGGCATCCAAGAATGACGACCTGGAACGAACAAACGAACATCTAAAACAGGAACTCTGCAATAAAAAAGTTGTCCTTGAACAATGTAAAAATAAATTAATGGAAAAAGACAAATCAAATATTAAACTGACTCAGAAATTAGAAAAAGTTCGTCATAACAAAAGGAAACTGGAAAAGTTCGTTGAAAAGAAGATGGAAGTAATTGAGCAGATTTCAGAACAGAGACCTGAACTCCAAAAGAGCCTCGACTAGGCAAGGATAAATGATCTTATCAGAAATGGCCGCTACAAATGCCTTTTACAAGAGTTAGAAACTCTAAAGAAAGAAAATTTGAATAAATTGAGTGACTTTGAGCAACAAAATATTCAATTGAGGGAGGAACTGGAAAAACTCAAGTCTGAAAAAAATGTTAGTTTGAAGGACGAGCTGCTTGCGGCAAATGAGATCATCCTTTCACTCAAGGAGGAACTTGAAGGGAGAGATAAGAAGAAAGAAAACAGACCTGGAATGAGGAAAGTGAGACTTAACAGGACAAGTTTAGAAATCTCGACCGAGATGGATATTAAGGATGGTCAGAAGGCAATTGTCCAAAAGGATGTTAGAGACAATAAAAGTGAGGAAAAAGTAGTCGAGGCACAGGACCAGGATCCCAACGGACGTAAGGCTGAGAAGGAGAAAGTTGCAGGGGAATCTGGTGTGGGTCAGGTGCTTGGCTGGCTACTAGCCTCAAAAGGTGCTCTCCCTGAAACCAACAACCGCCAAGAAGAGCAGAAGCTCGAAAAAGAAACTTCCAGGGACGAGGAGGAGGAGGAGAAGGAGGAGGAGGAGGAGGAGAAGGAGGAGGAGGAGAAGCAAAAGGAAGAAAAGATTGCAAAAACTACTAGAAAACCTATCATGTTTGACCTGGAACCCGAGAAGCCAAAAAGTAGTCACATCACCTTCCAAGGTGAAAAGGTTAGAGCCACCACCACAGGGACTGTGGCCTCAACGGGTACGTGGCTGTCGACTTGAATGTCCCGAGGAAGTTCCACAGAGCCATATATGGAGTGGAAGGAAGGACGCTGATGGAAATCACCCGGCAGAGTGGAGTCAGCTTAATAGATATGCCACGAAAGCACGAATATAGTAATTTAATCACCATCAGTGGTACCATTAAGCAGGTTCAATTAGCAGCTGATCATATCGAATGGCTTCTGAGGAGTCTCACTGGTACTTAAATACTTCGATCAGCAAATGGATAAAAAAAAAATGAAAAAAAAAAATAAATAAATAAAGAATAAAAAAACAAAAAAAATTAAAAATGAAAAAAAATAAGAAAAATCTAAAAATGAAAAACCCCCAAAAAAAGAAAGAAAGAAAAAAAGTTTAATTTCAGTTTATTTTGTGAGGGAAAGGAGATTCAGCCGAGTTTTGCCAGGACTAAATCTTCAGATAATTGTGCTCAATTCAATCAGGACAAGTTCGAGATACCACATCCACAGGAAGGAGATCCCCCCCCCCACCGGGATCTATGGACTGACTGATTGACAGACAGCTAGAGGGAGGATACTTTGAAGGACTGACCAGCTTGGAGGATGCAAGGCTTAACTATCCAGCTTGAATTACAACTCTTGGAATAACCTGGAGGACAATGGCCTACTGAGGGAAGAAACCCCGCTGATTCTAGTATCCTCTGTACCTTGATGGACGAGTACAAGCCGTTTGTCAAGTGTACAAATGGTCGGATATCTAGATCTATTCTTTCGGATATCAACCTTCGGGTGGTTCTGGGGAAATAATCTAGAAGACCGGCTCTGCAGAGGGAACGAGCTAGGCTTCTTTTAGTAGGCAGTCTTGTCCTTACAGGTTGGACCAAGATAATCAGCTAATGAAGGAAGCTGCGCCTCTTCGGAGCAGGTCAGTCTGGAAAGGTGTTCCGATATCAAATGGCTGCTGATGAAGGTTGAAAAACTGGGATGAGCAGAGTAAGTTTTGGTCCTTACAATTAGTGAGCTGATGCCCTCACAAAATTATTCATTTTTTTAGGCTTAAGGTTTTTTTTTTTTAGGCTTAAGGTTTGTTTTTAGGCTAAAGGTTGGTTTTTAGGCTTAAGGTTTTTTTTCTTAGGTTTAAGGTTTTTTTTAGGCTTAAGGTTTTGTTATAGGCTTAAGGTTTTTTTTTAGGCTTAACGTTTTTTTTAGGCTTAAGGTTTTTTTTTCAGGCTTAAGGTTTTTTTCTTAGGTTTAGGGTTCTTTTTTAGGCATAAGGACTGGCTATGCAGGTTATAATGATGAATGAGCGTGTCTTGTTTGAGTGGGTAAAATGACGCTTGGCTTCACCGCCCGGCCTACAATGGCACTTGGCTTCACCGCCTGGCCTAAGATGGCACTTGGCTTCACCGCCTGAGCAAAATGGCGCTTGGCTTCACCACCTGGCCCGCTTGGCTTCACTGCCCGGCCCAACAATGGCACTTGGCTTTACCACCTGGCCTGCTTGGCTTCAATGCCCGGCCCAACAATGGCGCTTGGCTTCACCGCCTGGCCCGACACAACAATGGCGCTTGGCTTTATCGCCGGGCACAACAATGGCACTTTGCTTCATTGCCTGGCCCGCTTGGCTTCATCGCCCGGCACAACAATGGCCCTTGGCTTCACCGCCTGGCCCGCGTGGCTTCACCGCCCGGCACAACAATGGCCCTTGACTTCATCGCCTGGCACAACAATGGCCCTTGGCTTCACCGCCTGGCCCGTGTGGCTTCATCGCCCGGCACAACAATGGCGCTTGGCTTCATCGCCCGTCACAACAATGGTGCTTGGCTTCATTGCCTGGCCCGCTTGGCTTCATCGCCAGGCACAACAATGGCGCATGGCTTCATTGCCTGGCCCGCTTGGCTTCATCGCCCGGCACAACAATGGCGCTTGGCTTCACCGCCTGGCCCGGCACAACAATGGCGCTTGGCTTCACCACCTGGCCCGACACAATAATGGCGCTTGGCTTTATCGCCCAGCACAACAATGGCACTTGGCTTCATTGCCTGGCCCGCTTGGCTTCATCGCCCGGCACAACAATGGCGCTTGGCTTCACCGCCTGGCCCGCTTGGCTTCATCGCCCGGCACAACAATGGCCCTTGGCTTCACCGCCTGGCCCGCTTGGCTTCATCACCCGGCACAACACTGTCGCTTGGCTTCACCGCCTGGCCCGCTTGGCTTCATCGCCCGGCACAACAATGGCGCTTGGCTTCACCGCCTGGCCCGCTTGGCTTCATCGCCCGGCACAACAATGGCGCTTGGCTTCACCGCCTGGCTTCATCGCCCCGGCACAACAATGGCGCTTGGCTTCACCGCCTGGCTTCATCGCCCCGGCACAACAATGGCGCTTGGCTTCACCGCCTGGCCTGCTTGGCTTCATTGCCCGGCACAACAATGGTGCTTGGCTTCACCGCCTGGCCCGCTTGGCTTCATCGCCCGGCAAAACAATGGCGCTTGGCTTAACAGCCTGGCCCGCTTGGCTTCATCGCCTGGCAAAACAATGGCGCAACAATGGCACTTGGCTTCATTGCCTGGCCCGCTTGGCTTCATCGCCCGGCACAACAATGGCGCTTGGCTTCACCGCCTGGCCCGCTTGGCTTCATCGCCCGGCACAACAATGGCCCTTGGCTTCACCGCCTGGCCCGCTTGGCTTCATCGCCCGGCACAACACTGTCGCTTGGCTTCACCGCCTGGCCCGCTTGGCTTCATCGCCCGGCACAACAATGGTGCTTGGCTTCACCGCCTGGCCCGCTTGGCTTCATCGCCCGGCACAACAATGGCGCTTGGCTTCATCGCCCGGCACAACAATGGCGCTTGGCTTCACCGCCTGGCTTCATCGCCCGGCACAACAATGGCGCTTGGCTTCACCGCCTGGCCTGCTTGGCTTCATCACCCGGCACAACAATGGTGCTTGGCTTCATTGCCTGGCCCGCTTGGCTTCATCGCCCGGCAAAACAATGGCGCTTGGCTTAACAGCCTGGCCCGCTTGGCTTCATCGCCTGGCAAAACAATGGCGCTTGGCTTCATTGCCTGGCCCGCTTCACTTCATCGCCCAGCACAACAATGGTGCTTGGCTACATCGCCTGGCCCGCTTGGCTTCGCCGCCTGGCCCAACAATAGCGCTTCGGATTGCTAAATTGATTTTTTTTCTTTTTTTTTTTTTAGGCTTAAGGTTTATTTTTCAGGCTTAAGGACTGGCTATGCAGGTGAAGAACCTCTGATAATGATGAATGAGCGCGTCCTGTTTGGGTGGGGAAAATGACGCTTGGCTTCACTGCCTGGCCTACAATGGCGCTTGGCTTCACTGCCTGGACCGCTTGGCTTCACCGCACGGACCACTTGGCTTAACCGCCCGGCCCAAACATGACACTTGGCTTCACCCCCGGCCCAACAATGGCGCTTGGCTTCACCGCCTGGCCTACAATGGCGCTTGGCTTCACTGCCTGGCCTACAATGGCGCTTGGCTTCACCATCTGAACGGCTTGGCTTCACCGCCTGGCCTACAATGGCGCTTGGCTTCACAGCCCAACCCAAAAATGGCGTTTGGCTTCACAGCCTGGCCCGCTTGGCTTCAGTGCCCGGCTTACAATGGCGCTTGGTTTCACCGCCTGGCCCGCTTGGCTTCAATGCCCGGCAAAACAATGGTGCTTGGCTTCACCACCTGGCACGCTTGGCTTCAACGCCTGGCCTACAAGGGCACTTGGCTTCACCGCCCGGCAAAACAATGGCACTTGGCTTCACCGCCTGGCCCGCTTGGCTTCACCGCCCGGCCAAACAATGGCGCTTGGCTTCACTGCCTGGCCTGCTTGGCTTCAGTGCCCAGCTTACAATGGTGCCTGGTTTCACCGCCTGGCCCGCTTGGCTTCACCGCCTGGCCCGCTTGGCTTCACCGCCCGGCTTACAATGGCGGTTGGCTTCACCTCCTGGTCCGCTTGGCTTTACCGCCCAGCTCAACAATGGAGCTTGGCTTCACCACCTGGCCTGCTTGGCTTCACCGCCCGGCCCAACAATGGCACTTGGTTTCAACGCCTGGCCTGTTTGGCTTCAGTGCCCAGCTTATAATGGCACTTGGCTTCACCGTCTGGCCCGCTTGGCTTCACCGCCCGGCTTACAATGGCGCTTGGCTTCACCGGCTGGCCGGCTTGGCTTCACCGCCCACCTTACAATGGCGCTTGGCTTCACCACCTGGCCTGCTTGGCTTTACCGCCCAGCACAACAATGTTGCTTGGCTTCACCGCCCGGCCTAAATATGACGCTTGGCTTCACCTTGGCTTTACCGCCCAGCACAACAATGTTGCTTGGCTTCAACGCCCGGCCTAACTATGACGCTTGGCTTCACCGCCTGGCAAAACAATGGCCCTTGGCTTCACCACTGAATTTCAAATGTCATTAGTCATGACTGACTACTAATAGGCTAGCTGGAGTGAGGGAAGTTGGCCGAAAGCTATTTCAGTAGGAAGGGCAACCTCTGGCGTGGCGGAAAAACCCGTAAGTTCAATGCCCAGAAAACTGAAGTAGGTTTCAAATTGCTTCTCTAAGTAATCCAACTCAAATACAAGTCATGACTGACCCCTAATAAGCTAGCTGTAGTGAGGGAAGTTGGCCGAAAGATATTTCAGTAGGAAGGGCAACCTCTGGCGCGGCGAAAAAAACCCGTAAGTTCAATGCCCAGAAAACTGAAGTAGGTTTCAAATTGCTTCTCTTATTCTTCCGACTCAAATATAAGTCATGACTGACCCGTAATAGGCTAGCTGTAGTGAGGGAAGTTGGCCGATAGCTATTTCAGTAGGAAGGGCAACCCTTGGCGCGGCGGAAAAACCCGTAAGTTCAATGCCCAGAAAACTGAAGCAGGTTTCAAATTGCTTCCCTTATTCTTCCGACTCAAATATGTCATGACTGACCCCTAATAGGCTAGCTGTAGTGAGGGACGTTGGCCGAAAGCTATTTCAGTAGGAAGGGCAACCTCTGGCGCGGCGGAAAAACCCGTAAGTTCAATTCCCAGAAAACTGAAGTAGGTTTCAAATTGCTTCTCTTATTCTTCCGACTCAAATATAAGCCATGACTGACCCCTAATAGGCTAGCTGTAGTGAGGGAAGTTGGCTGAAAGCTATTTCACTAGGAAGGGCAACCTCTGGCGTGGCGGAAAAACCCGCAAGTTCAATGCCCAGAAAACTGAAGTAGGTTTCAAATTGCTTCTCTTATTCTTCCGACTCAAATATAAGTCATGACTGACCCCTAATAGGCTAGCTGTAGTGAGGGAAGTTGGCCGAAAGCTATTTCAGTAGGAAGGGCAACCTCTGGCGCGGCGGAAAAACCCGTAAGTTCAATGCCCAGAAAACTGAAGTGGGTTTCAAATTGCTTCCCTTATTCTTCCGACTCAAATATAAGTCATGACTGACCCCTAATAGGCTAGCTGTAGTGAGGGAAGTTGGCCGAAAGCTATTTCAGTAGGAAGGGCAACCTCTGGCGTGGCGGAAAAACCCGTAAGTTCAATGCCCAGAAAACTGAAGTAGGTGTCAAATTGCTTCTCTAAGTAATCCAACTCAAATACAAATCATGACTGACCCCTAATAAGCTAGCTGTAGTGAGGGAAGTGTGCCGAAAGCTATTTCAGTAGGAAGGGCAACCTCTGGCGCAGCGGAAAAACCTGTAAGTTCAATTCCCAGAAAACTGAAGTCGGTTTCAAATTGCTTCTCTAAGTAATCCAACTCAAATAAAAGTCATGACTGACCCCTAATAAGGTAGCTGTAGTGAGGGAAGTTGGCCGAAAGTTATTTCAGTAGGAAGGGCAACCTCTGGCGCGGCGGAAAAACCCGTAAGTTCAATGCCCAGAAAACTGAAGTAGGTTTCAAATTGCTTCTCTAAGTAATCCAACTCAAATACAAGTCATGACTGACCCCTAATAGGCTAGCTGTAGTGAGGGAAGTTGGCCAAAAGCTATTTCAGTAGGAAGGGCAACCTCTGACGCGGCGGAAAAACCCGTAAGTTCAATGCCCAGAAAACTGAAGTAGGTTTCAAATTGCTTCCCTTATTCTTCCGACTCAAATATAAGTCATGACTGACCCCTAATAGGCTAGCTGTAGTGAGGGGAGTTGGCCGAAAGCTATTTCAGTAGGAAGGGCAACCTCTGGCGCGGCGGAAAAACCTGTAAGTTCAATGCCCAGAAAACTGAAGTTGGTTTCAAATTGCTTCCCTTATTCTTCCGACTTAATATAAGTCATGAATTATCATAATACATTTATGAAGTACTGACGAATTATGAATTGAGATGAAAAGGAAATAAAAAAAAGAGGGAAGGAAGAAAGGGTCGTGGGAACCAAGCCTGCAATAATGGATGTGTGCAAAACCCACCTGATGAGTTCTTTGGCCAGAGCGAAACCCTTATGTATGTCACTTTGGTAGTGGTATGTATGAATTGATTAATTTTTATATATTTATATATATAAATATATATATATATATATATATATATATATATATATATATATATATATATATATATATATATGACATATTCACACACACATGGCTTTCTGGTAGAAGGAAGCGTATAATTAGAATCCCATTGATGGTTAAGTGTTGGCCTTCAAATGGCGATGTTTACAGCTCCATCTATTATGAGCTGGCCATAGTTCCTCTCCTTCTGAACAACGTGTGTTCCTTCAAATCATTCTGTATGAGAGGGTTTCTGGTCGTGGATATCAATATAGTGTTGGTTTACCCAGAGGAAATAAGTGTTGGCCTTCAAATGGTGATGTTTACAGCTCCATCTATTATGAGCTGGCCATAGTTCCTCTCCTTCTGAACAACGTGTGTTCCTTCAAATCATTCTGTATGAGAGGGTTTCTGGTCGTGGATATCAATATAGTGTTGGTTTACCCAGAGGAAATAAGTGTTGGCCTTCAAATGGTGATGTTTACAGCTCCATCTATTATGAGCTGGCCATAGTTCCTCTCCTTCTGAACAACGTGTGTTCCTTCAAATCATTCTGTATGAGAGGGTTTCTGGTCGTGGATATCAATATAGTGTTGGTTTACCCAGAGGAAATATGTGAATCACGAGACTCTGAAGATGTACGCAACCCCGCAGAAATCGGGGGTCAATAAACGAACATTATATTGATATCCACAACCAGAAACCCTCTCATACAGAATGATTTGAAGGAACACACGTTGTTCAGAAGGAGAGGAACTATGGCCAGCTCATGATAGCTGAAGCTGTAAGCATCGCTATTTAAAGGCCAACACTTAACATTCAATGGGATTCTAGTAATACACTCCCTTCAAGATGAAAGCAATATGGATAATCTCTGTGGTGGTGTATGTGCCTGTTTATGTCTGAGTTTGTATACATATATATATATATATATATATATATATATATATATATATATATATATAGATAGATAGATAGATAGATAGATAGATAAATAAGTAAATAATTAACAATTATCCTCTTCTTAATCTAAGGATTTTTTAAATTTGTAATAGTTTAAATTTCCAATTTTTAGTTTTATATAGAATATATTTTTAAAATATTCAATTATAATTTTTGTAGAACCTCATACATAAAATGAATCTAAAGTTCATAATTATCTGCAGATTGGTGATGGTGGGAGATTTTCACCTGATCGCTCACAGCAAGCAAACCTATAGTGCTTAGAATGGTCTCTGTGATAGTCCGTATTTCATAATTTTAAATTGGAAGTTGGGAAACTTGTCCAGTTTCTGAAAACATTTGACAGATGGAATAAGATTCCCTGGCTGCTGAACGCCAGACTGCGGTTTGAATCCCGCTCAAGCTCGCTAGTTTCTTTGGTCGCTGTAACCTCACCATCCTTGTGAGCTAAGGATGGGGGATTTGGGGGGGTGAGGCCTAAAGTCTATGTGCTGAGTCATCAGCAGCCATTGCCTGACCCTCCTTGGTCCTAGCTTTGGGTGGAGAGCGGGCTTGGGCGCTGATTATATGCATATATATAGTCACTCTCTAGGGCATTGTCCTGCTTGATAGGGCAATGTCACTGTCTCTTTCCTCTGTCATCATGAGTGACCTTTAAACCTTTAAATGCCTTTTCTGTCTGTATCTAGAGACATTTGACAGATGTTGGAATGAGATTCAGTTTTCAAAATGAATTCATTGATTCTTTTACCCTATATATATATATATATATATATATATATATATATATATATATATATATATATATATATATATACACCGAAAAAAGGGTAATCCAGTTTCTATTAACCCAATATATTGGTTTTATTTCCCCATATCAACAAAATTTGAAACCTTACTGCTGAATAGAATTTTTTTAAAAAATCTAAGGAAATAATATCCACTGATAAAGTATATGGAAAACGGCGCCATTCAGCAACTGCTAAATTCGCTGCCTTTTTTTCAATATATCCTTATATTTTTTCCATCTCATGAGAGAATTTCCTGTGGATTATTTTCAGTCTAAACACACTCATATTTCCTTCACAATTTTTCTCAAATTTTATTACATAAAACACAAACTTAAAATAAGTTTGATGGAGCATATTCATCATCTCCTTCAAAAACAAATTTTTTTTTGTGCACACATTCTCCATCTCTTTCAAGCATGAAAATTATGCAGTAATTTGCAAGAGGATATTGCAATATCTCGAAATAGACGAGAACAAAAAAGAACTTGAACAAAAAGGGAAAATAAAAATTACTCACCAAACTAATTGGTCTCCCCGGCCCCAAATCCCATAATCTAACTCAAGAGAGAAAAGTCAGTCACAGACGTTGCCCCATCATGCAGGTCAATGCCCTAGAGACTGACCATATATACATAATATGATAAGCGCCCAAGGCCCCTCCTCCCCCTCCAAGCTAGGGCCTATGAGGGCCAGGCAATGGCTGCTAATGACATAGCAGACAGACCTATAAGCTCCCCCCCCCCACCCTTAGCTCACAAGGATGGTGAGATTGTAGCGACCAAAGAAACGAACGAGTTTGAGCGATACTCGAACCCCAGTCTGGAGATCACCAGTCAGGGAAATTACCACTCAGACCAGTATTTCTTGTTGTGTCAGCAGAATCAGCAGTGACAGCAGTAGCCCTGGTTTCAATACCTCTCCTTATAAGACTACTGTGATTGTTCTGTCGTGTTCAGTGACTGGGACTCTTACAGAGTCCTTGGTGTCAACTTGACCTTAGAATGGTCACGAAATGTGCTACTGTTCGCTAAGTCTTCATCTTAATCACTGGTTTTCAGTTATCTATTTTTGTGTTTCGTGTTAATTTATTTATCTTTTCATCTACTTTCATTCTACAATAGAAACTAAACTTTTATTTTGATATATCGGTTTTTATTTTTCAATATTACCATACAAAAAATATTTGAAATGTTGAATATGTTCGAATCGAAACAGGGACCCAATTTGAAAATGGGTAAAATTTGAAGATACTCCCGGAGGCAATTAAAGGTTTAAAGGTCGCTCATGAATGGTTGGAGTTCTCTTGCTTGAGGGTACACTCGGACACACAATTCTATCTTATTTCTTCCACTTGTTTTGTTAAAGTTTTTATAGTTTATATGGGAAATATTTATCTTGATGTTGTCACTGTTCTTAAAATATTTTATTTTTCCTTGTTTCCTTTCCTCACTGAGCTATTTTCCCTCTTGGGGCCCCTGGGCTTATAGCATCCTGCTTTTCCAACTAGGGCTGCAGCTTAGCAAATAATAATAATAATAATAATAATAATAATAATAAATAAATAAATAAATAAATAAAAGACAAGTATAACATTTATATAAAGGGTCAGATGTGGTAACAATAACACAAAATTAACTAAATTTCCGATAATTCCATTGCCATTGAGAGGTAGGATGGCTGGTAAAATAAAATTAAAATATATCCCATAGTTAACATAAATAAACAATTATAATATGCTCAGAACGTTCGGCATGTGGATTTTGTTCCCACTTAGTAATGACTATGAGAGAGAGAGAGAGAGAGAGAGAGAGAGAGAGAGAGAGAGAGAGAGAGAGAGAGAGAGAGAGAGAGAGTCCAGTTTTTCCGATGTTTTCCACGAAGGAAAACCAACTTTATAAGTAGCCTTGATATGCACTAAAACAACTTGAAACTACGGGAATCTCGGGAAACATAATACGCTTTATTTATAATATAAAAAATCGTTCACACTAATCTATTCTTTTTACTTTTATAATTTTCAAGTTAAAATTCGCAACAAATACTTCCAGACACTACCAAAATGATAAGCATTTTCCAACATTTTTTTTTATGGTGGGCTACGCTATCTTGACTTCTTTATCTCATCAGGAACTCAACGTGGAAAATAGAACTAGTTTTGTTATATTTCAACACAACTCGACACCTTCATTTGACTACTATACTGGTAAATAACTTTTTCATTATTTTTCGTTACCTTGCAGAAGCATTATTCTGTTTTAAAATGCATACTACTAGGGATTGCATAATCTAGTATGTGCAAACACTGTGGCAAACATTTTTCCTAAACTGTTAACGTATGAGAAATTGTAAAATTCTAACCATACTTCTTTGTCTGCATCTTTTCCCACCTCTATGTGGGGTCGATGTTTCTGGCCAGGGAGTATGGTTAGAATTTTACAATTTCTGATACGTTAACAGTTTAGGGAAAAATGTTTGCCACAGTGTTTGCACCAACTAGATTATGTAATCCATAGTATGAATTCTAAAATAGAATAAGCTTTCTAAAAGATAACGAAAAATAACTAAAAGGTTAATTATCAGTATAGTTGTCAAATGAAGGTGTCGGGTTGTGTTGAAATATAACAAAACTAGTTCTATTTTCCACGTTGATTTCCTGATGAAATAAAGAAGTCAGGATAGCGTACCCCACGATAAATCATTTTTAAATGATAGATAGGATGTGTTTATTATACATCCAAGAAGGTAATGCATAGAGAAGAAAAGGCTTGTTTTACAATTATATATAGTTTCCCCAGTATGTTTTCCCCACCCAAAACCCCGAGTTCCCACTGGGGGTCCCCCATTATCGTAGGATATATATATATATATATATATATATATATATATATATATATATATATATATTTCTGAAACTATTCATTTGCGACGGGAACGAGTGTTATTTTCGAAGAGAGCGGAATGTTTTCTATAGAAAAAAGTAGTCTTTTTTCCTAGGTTACATTGCCCTGTAATACAGTAAAATAATACCGACTGAAAAATGTAAAGAAAATAAATAGCGCAAATGAACGTAAAGGGAGATAAAATTAGTACATTAATAGTCAATACTCATTAGAAAGTGATCGGTAGTACACCTGCGCTGGACATTGGCGGTTTCCAGCGATGGTGATAATATGAGTTGACAATGTTATTGGGCCTCGATCTTGGCTATAGTTCTAATGGATTTTGCTCAGCCGTGGCTCATTGCGCTCGCAAAATTTGCCATTGCATCACTGCTCCTATGTTCTGCCAAGCGGTGTATGTTGAGCTGCGCTTGCAAGCCCCGTTGGTCATTATTTCGGGGATTTTTTTTCTTTTAAACTTATAATTGTTTTTGCTCTGCCGTGGCACGCTGCGCTCAAAAAAAAAATTACGTCACTGCTCCTATGTATTAGTAAGTGGTACAGTACGTCTCGGGGTGCACTCGCAAACCCCGTGGGTCATTATTTCGAGGGATGTTTTTTACTTTCACATGAACAAAAATAGCTATATGGGTACTGCCTGGAAAACTTCTTAATAAGCAAACTACGTATACTGACCTCTTTTACGTTCCTTTAGGCTTTCTATGCCCCTTTACGGTCCTTTGAGCTATTCAGCAAAACCGTGTCTTGGGCATGATATTGGTTTGTAGCCTATTGTCTATCAATGCACAAATAGATAATATAGTAAGAGTTGCCGGATATTATCTTAGAAACATTGCTCCTGTAAAAAAATATCTTTGTTACTATTCTGTTAAGGAACTTATGAGCAACTCCTATCTGTAACATTAAAATTTATCAAAGATATAACTTATAAAGTTATGAAATATGATAAACATGGATGCAGTTTTGATTGCTGTTATCAATCCTCAGAATATGATTACCCATGTATTGTTTGAGCTTCGATAGCCACCCATTAAAGATAAAATAGCATTTATGATGTTTCCTCTAATGCATAATTATATCAGGACTAGATCTCCAAAGTATTTAAGAGATTCGATGTATATAACTCAGCTAACCAGACGAGTACAGACAAGACAGGATACAGATGGTTTTAAGGTACTGTACCAGCCGTGTGTAACACGATCGTACATAGTTCATTTTGTGCTTGTATCTTCGCTCTCCCCTCGCACTAAAAAGAACCTGAAAAATCATGTCTGCTTTTCTCCTCTGTAACAATGTCAATATTTGAACATGAAAATTCTTGTTGCTTTGAGATTTTGTATATAAAGGAGAGTGTTCTTTAATAAACTAACTCAGTTGCTTTCACACTGCCTTTGAGTTCACAAGCTTCTCTCGGTCCGTCACAGTACCCTATACGAGCTAATGCGCCCTCGTAATTAATATTAGGACTGATGATATAGTCTTCCAAGAAGATATTAAAGTCCTTCTTACACCTATTAGCCACACCCTTTTTCTGAACTGATTGCCCAGATACTATCAACTTTTGGCTACGATGTATGACTCTTGAAATGCGTGTGCTAACGTTTGGAAATGACCAATAATTAGCCTATTGTGGGACCTTAGGAACGCCTGTGACAAAGTGGATTTAGATAAAGAATACCACGGAACTAAAATAAGCAAAGAAGATTTATATCGAAGAGTATATTCGGTAAGGATCTATTCTAAAGGAGTAATTTCTTTGACATTCAAAGTGTTATTGATGACATAAAATAATGATTTTTTTTTCAGAAGTTTTATGATTTCACAAAATATTTCGATGTAGTTATGGTTTCACTAACAACGACCTCGTTTCAGTTGTGAAAATTATCCAAATATTGTTGATTAGCTGCAAGCTAAATGCTTTTCTTTGATATCTTCATCATTGTGCCTTAGCTTGTTCATTATTTAAATACCTTACAGTGTTGGTTGAAAGTCACAGACTTTTGCAATAAATCTGAATGTAATTGTATGAAGTCATTATCATCATCATCATCATTATAGTCTCCAACGCACACGTGAAACAGAGTTCCTTAAGAGTCTTAACTTTATTAATCATTTCAGTAATGAAGAAAACATAGGACAGAAAGATAGGCAAATAAACATCACTTAGAGCGGTTGATGGTTCTGATACCACATTTTGTTAACAGAATATCATAGAGCTCTGATATAAGATGTGAATATAGTTGTATAAAATCAATATTGTCATCATCATCATTATCATCATCATCATCATCATCATCATCCCCACCATTATCATCATCGTTTCGGATGCAGCACGATGGGCATAGCCTTCACCATATATTTAACTATAATAAAGTTGATATACAAAAGAATGGCAGACAATATGAAAAATGGATATAATTTTTCGGCATGAATGATAATAATCAAATGTGTGTTTTCCATTGGTGTACTGAAACAGGAAGATGTAACCTAGTTAATTACTTTAAAGAAAAAAGTGTATTATGGAAGTGGGAATATTTGCATTAAAAAAAAATTGATACTATCGTAATTTTGGATGTTTGCTACAGCAAAGTATACTCGTATAATTTAACAAATATTCCCTCTCTGACGCTCAGCCATTGAGGACGGCATGTAAAAGAAAAATTATAGAAGATAGATGTACGGGTATGGGGGCACTGAACTGTGGCTGTTAGACCCCATGGATTTTTCAGCTCCGGACTCCTTTCTCTCCAATGACCGATGGCACTGGTTCTCATCTCATTAGCATCATCCTTGTCCGTCATCCCGAACCTATGTAGGACCCTTTTAAAACCTATGTCTCTTGTAAGTTGGCCAAGCGTAAGAGCTTGCGTTATGCCAAATGAGGTATGGCGATCTTAATCAATCAGTTAGTCATAGATTTTGAAATAAAACGAGCTCTCTTGAAATATCTGTCTTATCCAGATGAGTTTGACATTGCTTTTTTTTAAATGAAGCTGGCCGTGGGTCACTGTGCGGGGTCTTGTTCATAAGGTATCCTTTTATTCAGGGATGAGGTATCAGTCTTTTTAACAGAATAAGGATTAAACGGATTTGATGCCAGACTCCTTTGATTCTTCTGAGTTGAAGAGACAACATAATATTAGTGAGTCCTAATTTAGGTGTAGAAGTGTTCGGAGAGGAATTTCTGGTTTTTAATAACAGATAAAGTAAGAGCTCTAATTAATGTGCTCGTTCATGCTCCGAGAGGTAGTTCTACCATTTACATTTCTTTCCAAATTTGTTTCTTATCTCTCAAATAATTATTTTCAGTCACTCACCCCGGGGTCATCGTAAGTGCTCCACTGGGAGGGAGAGACTGTTCCACTATCAAATATGTAAAGATCCTGTCATCACAGAGTAGGATTGATGGTAGCCGGATGAGAGAGAGAGAGAGAGAGAGAGAGAGAGAGAGAGAGAGAGAGAGAGAGAGAGAGAGAGAGAGAGAGAGAGATCAATTTATCTATATAAGGCGAATTGGCTGTTATCGGCAATGCCATGTTTGGGCTGAAAGTATTTTATGAAGTCAAAGACATTTGATATGTTTTATGATAGAAGTTACCCGCCTATAACCTTCCAGATGTTTTATGATCTATCATACAAAATACAGAGTACCAGCAACTATAACGTTTGTATCCAAATTAGAAATGGCTAAGATATTTCCTTGAAATTTAAAAAAAAATATATTAATTTGCACGTAATTTCAATGAAGATGATGCATAAACATAAATTCTTGCATCATTAAATAATTCCACATTTTTTAGGTAATTAGGTAAAGAAATATTTTATCGAGGAAAAAGTTGCTATGTTTAAATTTTATTTACCTTTCCTTTCCTGGTTTCAGTCCGAAAATAGAATTTCACGTATATTTTTTAAGCCAGTCTCTTTTTTTCTTGTAATTCTTACATGGTGTATTCGAGGTTATATAAGGACGGAGCTCCTCTGTTTACCTATACTTGATCAATATTTCTCCACAAGTGCAGCACTGTTTCTAAGGCGCATTCATGACTGTGTTCTTTTGTAGTAAAGAGGTGTTGAACAAGGTCTTGCAAAGGAATGAAACAACTGGGAAAGGAATTAGATAGGTCCTTGGTACTTTTGAGAATCCTAGGAGGATTTCCATACAGCAATGCAAATATTAAGGCAAACAGTTTACTACAAGTCAGTCGCTTTGAAAAGGAGGTGTACAATATTCACAGATCAACAATACCTGGAAGAGAAAAATTTTCCAAGTCAAATGACGTTTGGAGCAAGTATTTTGAAATCATAGCTAGGACGTTGCTGTGCTTTTCCTATATAGTTTTCACTTCGCTCACATTATGGTCTTTGTTCTTTCGAGACAAAGCTTCATTGACGAGGGGAAACACCTACTTCATCGCTGACTCAATAGAGGACGTTGTCAACCTAACAGCTTTACTTTTGCTCGAGATCTACGTGATGATGGAAAAATGTTCTGCTAAGGAAGTTGTCCGGAGTTTCCACAGCCTGGCATGCAGACTTCCGTCAAGACTAATCATGAAATCCTTAAGTCATGTCAAAATGAAGGTACTTTTCATACTCTTCACTTTTACAAGTACTGTATCGATCGCTGACCAAATCTGTTCAGTGATATTCTTGGCTTCTTATTCGAAAGCAAACGAAATTTTTGAAGTGCTTTTCAATTTCCTCTTTACCTGCTTCACCCTGAGCTTCTACTACATTTCGATGTCTCTGATAAAAGCCGCATACAATTCAGTCTACGAATTCATAGAAACAGCTGGCAATCAAAAATCGATGGTGAATCCATCGAAAGCAATTCCGTGTTTTGAACACGAGAACAAGGAGAAAGGAGAAACGGCCAATGCTAACGATCCCGGCAGGGTGTTTTACTCTACTCTTGGAGAAGCGAAGAATTTATTGTTAGAAACTCATCGATTTCAGAAGGTGTTACATAACTATATGGGATTTCCGGTTGTGGTCATCCTTGCCTTTTCAGTAGCGGCGAGCATCTTCACCACCTATTTCCTTTTCGCCACAGGGGTCAAGACAAAGTACGAAAATGCCCTGAACTGCGGTTACATCATTTCAGCCTTGCTGCCTATGTTAGTCCTACCTAACATACCCGTGATGATACAGAAGAAGGTAAGCAATATAGCTTCTAAATATTAGATCTCTCTAGGAATAAAATATCAAAATGCATTTTATGTGTGATAAAAATGTTTTGTTTATACATAGTACTAACCCTTAGATAGTATTGGTTTTCTAACGCTTACATATTCACATGAGGCTTCCAGAAAGCTAGAGTTAAACTTAGCTTCAAGGTCAGAATCAATTAATTCGGGAGTTCCTTGTCAAGATATAAACCTTTGTATAATGACTAGAGTTAAAGAAGGAAGAAAAAGAGCGTGGAGCAGCGACCTCACCCTTAATGACTTGCTCTCATAAGTCAGCCTCTCTAATGGGGATAAAGGCACAGACCTGCACATATACACCTATATACATACAGACACACACACACACACACATATATATATATATAAATATATATATATATATATATATATATATATATATATATATATATATATACTGTATATACACATGTGTGTGTCTACTTAAGTACATGGGCATATATTTGCTGCATGGAATTCTTACACTCCTGCTTCACTGAACTTTACTTGGGAACCCATTCAAAGTACCAAGGAAAGAAAAATTAATTATATCTTGAGACAAATGAATAAATTTGCTAGTAAATATCACAATAATCATGACCTTTATCCCTCTTTTTCACAGACAATATACTTACATATATATACAGTACACACACACACACACACACACACACACATATATATATATATATATATATATATATATATACATATATATGTGTGTATATATACATATATATAGATATATATGTATATATATAAATATATATATATATATATACATATATATGTATATATATAAATATATATATATATATATATATATATATATACTTATATATATATATATATATATAATTTATATGTTGAACATAATCTGTATTTATAAGTGTATGCAATCTGACAAAGGGAAGAAATCATCAGAAGAATATTTGTGTGATAAGGGCCGATAAAAAGTATCTGGGCCGATACCCCATAGATAAGTAAGGTCCTTGGAGACAACGGCCAAGGAAATGAATGATGAAAACTATTGTATCTCTCATTTAAGATATTTATACAATGCACATATCATTGCATGTTTTGCGGACGAGGAAATACCTCGAATTCTTGTGGTTATTATTATTATTATTATCATTACTTACTAAGCTACAACCCTAGTTGGAAAAGCAGTATGCTATAAGCCCAGGGGCTCCAACAGGGAAAATAGCTCAGTGCGGAAAGGAAAAAAGGAAAATAAAATATTCTAAGAAGAGTAACAACAATAAATATCTCCTATATAAACTATAAAAACTTTAACAAAACAAGAGGAAGAGAAATAAGATAGGAGAGTGTGCTCGAGTGTACCCTCAAGCAAGAGAACTCTAACCCAAGACAGTGAAAGGCCATGGTACAGAGGCTATGGCACTACCCAAGACTAGAGAACAGTGGTTTGATTTTGGAGTGTCCTTCTCCTAGAAGAGCTGCTTACCATAGCTAAAGAGTCTCTTCTACCCTTACCAAGAGGAAAGTGGCACTGAACAATTACAGTGCAGTAACCCCTTGGGTGATGAAGAATTGTTTGGTAATCTGTGTTGTCAGGTGTATGAGGATAGAGGAGAATATGTAAAGAATATGCCAGACTAATCAGTGTGTATGTAGGCAAAGGGAAAATGAACCGTAACCAGAGAGGAGGATCCAATATAGCACAGAATGGAGAAGGTGAACCAAACTAGTTGGTCCGAGATCGAATCTGAGTTAAATAAAATATGAGCAACGATGTTTAAATGTCCGTCTACCTTTACTTAACGAAACACACTATACAGAGATCTATTTTGAAGCCAGATATATATAAGATAGACGTGTGGTAATATAACATTGCCAATCATTTATCGTGATGATTGATGTGTTAGATGGAATGATTTATGGATTGGAAATTACACGGCGTCACATACGAGGGTCTTCAGCAACGTTCATTAATTTCTTTTCTACTCGCAGAAAATCGATATCTTTGATTATTCATATTCAAGATCAAAATTAACCAATAAGAAAACTAGTTATTTTTTTCGAGATATGAAAACGCAATTTCACAAATATTAACTTACATATTTAGGAAGAAAGCAGAACCATTGCTTGTGTAATATGGTGTCGGGGAGTGTCATAAAAGTCAATGTAAGATGCTAAGGATGCTTAAAACTGTAGGAATGACAAATTTATGAAATTATGAAACAATTCAAGTAACCCCCAATCTATAAAAAAGAATATTAATATCAAATAGATAAGCGCTGTGTTAATTGAAATATGTTTCCTATGTGTCATATGTTTCTTATTATTTTTTTCAAAAGAAAAGGAACAAGAAAGGCAATGCTGAAAATCTGACTCTGGTCTGTAAGAATATAAAAGGATGGTGTCAGTCTGTTCACACTTCTACATACTATATTATTTGCAGATTTTTCTTTCTTTATCTTTCTTATTACATTCATTTAAAGAGATAGAAATTCTTGATAATTAAGTATTACAATTTTGTATTGAAACTTTCGGTAGAAATTTCTTGTTCGAAAAATACATTAAAAAGAAGTTCTCGCACGCCATTAATCATCAATTTCTGAAAATCAGGCATCTTCCACGAATCCATTGCCTCAATTAATGATCCCATGCTAGAATTACGAGAGAAATGAAATTCTCGCCAATAAAATCTATAACTCACTGGGAATAGCCCACATGTCTTATTTGATTTTCCGATGAATACAGGGAATTCTTATCCATCAGACTTCATGGAAATTTTAGATATGTATTCAAAGGAGTAATCTATACTAAGACGGTAATTCAGATATGAAAAAATACCTAGGAGAAGGTTCAAGAGTTACTGAAAATATTTTTTTTCCCCCAAAATTTGATGGTAGTCTGATTCCCGAATAAAAAATTCTTGGAAAGGTTTCCAGCCAAAGGGACATGAGAACGAACGGCATATTTGGGAATATATTAATATATGAAATCTGAAGTGTGATACTAATTGATTGAATATAAAAGCTGCTGCTCTTTTAGTCTTGAATGACTTTTAATTTGAAAGTACACTCAGATTTCAAAATTGTTTTTCTTTGTCCGTTTAAGTAAAAAAGTTTTAGAGCTTGAAATCTTGGAACTAAGTACACTATGAGGCGTATTTGACGGATTCATTGCCATCGCTTCAATTTGGTACGTTTGTTCTACTTTGATATTTAAAAAAAAAAAAAAAAAAAAAAAAAAAAAAAAAAAAAAAAAAAAAAAAAAAAAAAAAAAAAAAAAAATCAGTTATTATCTACGGTCATTCTTTGATTCAGTCATCGCCGCTTGCTCTCAGCATATACTTGTTTATAAGTATGTGCTAGAATGCTACTATACTTCTGTTTTGATGAGTCTAAATAACATATTTAGTAGGCTAACGTTATAGCTGCTTACATTTGCAAATGGAATAACAGAATACTATTTGATTCACAATAAATTCTTTAAGGTTAATCAGAGGTAAAATGTTCATAGAATATTCAAAGGTTGTAAAAGTGCTGTGATTTTCTTTTACAGAAATTAAACTGAACAGATATTTCGATTGGAACGTCATTAGTGTATTTAGAGATCTTTAATCATTCAACTAACTATTCATTTATCAAAGACACTAACAGTACAATCGTCACTTTTTCCAACATTTCTTATATTGAGAAAGAAAAATTAAATGCTGTCAGACAAGTTATAGCCCGCATAGAATGAATATAAATGCTGTCCCATACAAAATAATAATGGTTTTGCTGGTTGGATAGAATTCTAAGGTCCACACCAAGCTTCATTCTTCTCTCACCCACATTACTAACCTTTTTGAAAGCCTAATCTAAATCAGCCAGCCGCCAAAGTGATCGCAGCAGTATTCGAATTTTTATCATTATTAAGAGGAGAAGATTGACTAGCCCAATGAGTCAAACATATTCGAATAAATGAATGGGTCCCTAAATAACATATTGAGCAGTACTACTGAAACTTCGGTACATTTCGAATAGAGGAAGGAAACATTATATTAATATCCTCGATCTACGTGTACCTGTACCGTCTTTCTTATTATTGTCTACTTGAGTTGCTTCTCACTTGCAAAAAGTAAAAGAAAATACATTGTTTTGGTTTCGGCTACTTTAATTGTCTTTTAAATAGCCGTGAAATTACTTTGATATTTTTCCAACCAGAGTTGCGGTAACATTAACTTTCTATATATGTTTCCTCTATCAAATCTGAATAATCCCACAATTCAAGACTAATGGCCTTGATGACTTTCAGGTAAATCACATACTATCAAGTTCTTAAACCTCTCTTTTTGGTCTTTTGACTGGCCAGACAGTACTACATTGGATCCTTCTCTCTGGTTACTGTTCATTTTGTCTTTGCCTACACAAACACCGAATAGTCTGGCATATTCTTTACATATTCTCCTCTGTCCTTATACACCTGACAACACTGAGATTAATAAACAATTCTTCTTCACACAAGGGGTTAACTACTGTACTGTAATTGTTCACTAGCCACTTTGCTCTTGGTAAGGGTGGAAGAGACTCTTTAGCTATGGTAAGCAGCTCTTCTAGGAGAAGGACACTCCAAAATCAAACCATTGTTCTCTAGTCTTGGATAGTGCCATAGCTTCTGTATTATTGTCTTCCACTGTCTTGGGTTAGAGTTCTCTTGCTTGAGGGTACACTCGGGCACACTATTCTATCTTATTTCTCTTCCTCTTGTTTTGATAGTTCATATAGGAAATATCAATTTGATGTTGCTGTTCTTAGAGCATTTTATTTTACCTTTTTTCCTTTCCTCACTGGGCTATTTTCCCTGTTGGGGCCCCTGGGCTTAATGCATCCTGCTTTTCCAACTAGGGTTATAGCTTAGCAAGTAATAATAATAATAATAATAATAATAATAATAATAATAATAATAATAATAATAATAATAATAATATCCCCTTTCCCGTATTATTAAATTCTTTGTCTTGCTTTAACTTTGCATAACATCCTGGATAAATAGGATTTTCTTAAGTTGCCTAAATAAATGCCTTTATTCAGTATTCTTACGTTATTTGGGTAAAATAACGTGACAAGGATTAACATGATATGTAAAATAGAATAATGTTTGCAAGATGTCTAATTCTAATACTTGAAGAACTCAACAAGAAGAAAAGTCTGTATTAAAAACTTGAATATCATGTGACCACATGAACACGGTCACGTGGTTTTCCTTGACGGTTGATGAAATATAATTGTTTTTCAAAGAATCCTACAGTATTGTAATATCCGTTCTGAAACAAGAACAGCAATAATAATGTTAGCAAATAAGGGTTGATTTACTATAATAAAACATTAGATTATTTTTAAAGAAGTGCAAAAGCCAAGGATCGATTTAATTTCCACTTTTACGTAGTAGCACCTTTTTGGATTCCTTGTCGTTCACAGGATTCTTCACGCATTTATTCCCTTATATCTTCCATGTTCTTATGAATTTTTAATATCAAACGCATTAGCTTTATTAACCAGAAAACAGCAAATATTATGTGTTTGCTTTCATTACTTCGCTGGCAAACAAGTTATATCAATCGATAGTCCCTTGTGCCGCTTACTCATACAATATTCTACATCTACGACCTTAGCAAGTCTACCTATCTTAGTAGTAAAGAAGTCTCTGTCAAAAGGAATCAATAGCCATGAGTGGACTCGAAAAACTGCTGGAGAGCAGTTTGACAATGCTTAAAATTCTCGGTGGCTTTCCTTGCGGAAAATGGCTGCCCAAGAATAAAAACTTGATATCAGTAATGCCAGTGAGAAGGCGAATGCTTAGCATTGACCACAAACCAGATTTTGCCGATAGGTGTAACTCCTTTGAACGAAATACGTGTTTGGAAGCGGTGGCATTAACATTTCTGTGCGTATCCTACAGCATATACGGAATACTTACTGCGTGGTCCGTAATTGTAGGTGACGACGCAACCATACTAAGAGGAGACACTTATGTCACAGGCGATGTCGCTGAGGACATATGCAATTTCACGGGGAATATTGCAATTGGAATTTACTTGATAAAGAAAAAATATTTTGCCATGGATCTCGTCCACTTTCTCCGTGTCATTATGTCGAAGACTCCTTCAGAATTGGTTGAGAAAAAATTCAGTCAATTGAAAGTGAAGGCATCTATTGCTTTTAACAGCTTCAACAGTATTCTAGCTCTGGGGAATGTGACATTTGCGATCGTCTGCTTCGCTGCTTATCCCAGAGCGAGTGAAATTTTTGAAATAATCTTCAATAACATCATGGTATACTTCACTATGGGTCTGTATTACTCGTCAATGATTTTGATCTGTGCAGCTTATAGTTCAATAGAAGATATCATTGCAGCGACGGAAAGTTCTGATATAACTGTAGTTGGTTCTTTAAAGAATATACCAGTGCGGCCTCATACCAATGATAGGAAAAAGGGAGGTAAATATACCGTTGGTAGCTTCGGTAGACAGAGGATCTCATATCCATCACTTGAAAAGGCGAAGAATTTGTTGATAGAGACACACAGATACCAAACCCTCTTACATAATTATATTGGTTTCCCAATAACAGCGTTGTTAGCCATCTTTGTAACATCAGGCATCGTTACCACTTATTTCCTCTTTACGAAAGGGGTGAAGGAAATCTTGGAAATGGTGTTGCATTTCGGATTTCTTTCTCTCTCCTTATTCCCTATCGTAATATTCCCGAACATTCCTATGGGGGCACTTAAAAAGGTAAGTATCTTGTGAGTAGTTTAACATAAGCTGCTGTTGCATCCAAGATATTTCTTTTCAATGCACATTCTTTTTTTTTTTTTTTTTTTTAATCACATCAACAAATATGATTGGAAAAAATACCATTTGATGAAATGTAAGGATTTTTCCATTTACAAAAATAGTACTTCTACCTCTTTGTCGTGATAGGAATGATTTTGATGAAAACATGTCCATATTAAAGTAAAGGATATATCAACATACATTTTGAAAATCAATAATCATCGTTGATTCTACATTGTTGGTCAGCAAAAAGACAAAATTCTCCATGAATTATATTAACCAAAATTTTGCAGTGAAAGTACCGTAAATGTTAATTGTGTTACACATATTCATTTTAATTTTAGTTAGATTCCTGTGTTATATGGCTAAACAAATGAAAGCTGTAATTGCTTGTCTGTACTACTAATATCCTTGAACATTCTGGTTGCACTATATAGAAATGGAGCTCAAAATTAGCAACATAAATATAAAAATTCCAATGGAAATGAAATATACACCCAGTTTAAGTAAATAATTTCACCGAGTGGCCTTACTGTACAATATTATGGGTTGTTGTAAAACCCTCTTTTCTGTGTTCCTAATGCTGAGTTTATAATGTCTGTAAATTGTTTGCCAATAAGATACCTTCAAGTTTCGTGGTAATGATGATAACTGATAAATCACAGTGTTACAGTGTATTTGTCTACAGTCTAGTCTAGATATCATTAGCTGAAATCTTCTATAAATATAGATATCTGAATTTATGTGGTTTATGTTGAAAGCATCGAGAGCCACAGGCTAGCAATTGCGCATGGAGGCTTAAATGTTCATGTTTGAAACTATATAAGTAGTTTTTCTTTGCAGAAACACGATCTACTGTGCTTAGTGAAAACAATGAAGCGAGAATCAACCTGCTCAGTACTACAAGATGAGGTAAGTTTTCAACAGTCATCAAATTTATTATGAATATTTTCAAAACATAGTCATTGTATTTTCACTTTGAATTTATGTAGTACTATTGGTTAGGAGAGGATCATAAAGGGTAATAACTGGAGAGAAAAAGCGATAGCAGTAATGAAAGTAAATGATAGGCTTTTAAAGATTCTAATGATAATAGGGAATTAGATAGTTGATATAATTCCAGCATATGCTCCTTAGATTGGTTGCCAAGAATAAGAGAAAGAATGATTTAGATAAGAGTTTGAGGCTGCTATTAGAACGGTGAAAGAGAAGCTAATCATAAGAGCAGACATGAATGACAGAGTGAGGGAGAGAAGGAATGGATATGAGGAGGTACATGAAGGCCATGGGTTTTAACTTGAAAATGAGGAAGGGGAGCATGTACTAGAGATAGCTCAGAGTTTGGAATGGCATAGGTTGGATGAACACCTGATAACCAATGAAAGTGGAGCATTCGAAAGCCAAATAGATTGCATCCTGGGTAGAGGAGTTGACAAAAACAATGTGACGAATTGTAAAGTGATTTGTTAAACAACATATAATAGTTGTAAAGTATTTTTATTTGAGAGCTAAAAAACCCGAGAAGAGAAAGAGAAGATCTAGAATTAAGGGTTGGGAGCTTAGAGGAGAGCAATTTAGGATCGCGAGAAAGAGACAATTGGAAATGCTGAACTTAGCGAGAGGACAAGTTAATAGAGTGGAAAATATCTGGGTGGATATGAAAGAAATATGTGTACGGGAAACAGAGGAACTAGTGGGAAGAACCAACGAACATGGTGTGACGAAAGGTAAAAAGTGTGTTGAGATAGTAAGGTGCAAAAGTCAGTTAAAAGAATATCAAAGGTCTTTAAGGACTTGAAAGTTAGGTACGCACAGGGTGCAGAGGAGAGGAAAGAGATTCGAGGAGGAAAGTAGCTATTGTAAGAGCGGTAGAGCAACTGAACGAATGATTGGGAACAAGAGAAGGAGAAAAGGATATCTATAAGATTTCAAGCTTGAGAAAAGGCAGGGACAGGATTTGGGCCAATTTGGAAGCATCGAGGATAGTGGTGAAAATATATTGCATAGGATTGAAGATTTCAAGAGGCGATATAGAGAGTATTTTGAACAACTATTGAATACTGAAAATGACAGAGAGAGAGAGAGAGAGATAGAGAGAGAGAGAGAGAGAGAGAGAGAGAGAGAGAGAGAGAGAGAGAGAGAGAGAGAGAGAGAGAGAGGAGCTGAGAAAAGCACAGAGTGTGGAGGGACCAGTGATAAAGATATGGAATACAGAAGTGAAGTGGGTGTTGAGTAAAATAAAAAATAGTAAAGCACCAAGTCCATCAGAGATTCAAATTGAAATGATTAACTAGCTAGAGAAGGATGAATGGATGCTGGATTTATTGAGAGCGATATGAGAAGATGACATACTGTTAAGACTGGGATGACAGTCTAATGGTGTTCGTATTTAAGCAGAAAGGTGATGTTATGGAATGGGGGAACTACAGGGAAATTAAACGCACTTAATATATGGAAAGATTGGCAACGCTGTTAAAACGAATCCAACAAATTTATCACCCGTTCTCATAGAAAGTAATGACTTTGGGCAGGAGAATATAGACTACGTCACTACAGAGAACATAGCAGTAGCTTTAATAGCTATTATTAAATCTTTAATCTTTGTAGCTTGACTACAGTCCATGTACTGTATTTATTATCATTATCATTACAGGATGCCATAAGCCCAGGGGCTCCAACAGGGAAAATAGCCCAGTGAGGAAAGGAAACAAGAAAAATAAAATATTTAAAGAACAGTAACAACAGTAACAATAAATATTTCCTACATAAACTTTGACAAAGCAATAGAAAGAGAAATAAGATAGAATAGTGTGCCCGAGTATACCCTCAAGCAAGAGATCTCTAGCCCAAGACAGTGGAAGGCCATGGTACAGAGGCTATGGCACTATGGTTTTATTTTGGAGTGTCCTTCTCCAAGAAGAGCTACTTACATAGCTAAAGAGTCTCTTCTACCCTTACCAAGAGGAAGGTGGTCACTGCACAATTACAGTAGAGTAGTTAAGCCCTTGAGAGAAGAAAAAATTGTTTGGTAATCTCAGTGTTGTTAGGTGTATAAGGACAGAGGAGAATATGTAAAGAATAGGCCAGACTATTCGGTGTATGTGTAAGCAAAGGGAAAATGAACCGTAATCAGAGAGAAAGATACAATGTAGTACTGTCTGGGCAGTCAAAGGACCCCATAACTCTCTAGCGATAGTATCTCAACTGGTGGCTGTTGCCCTGGCTAACCTACTATCTACAAAAGTAATAAATTTTACCTTCAGTTCACAACCTACTATCTTTTCCATCCAATCTCTATGATTATATTTTTAGGAAGGGCATGGATATGAAAATTTTCAAATGTAGATTATCTATTATTTCTATTGCAGTTGAGTGTGATTAAAGACTTGCTTGATGAATCTCCTGGCTTCGAGCTATGTCATCTCTTTACTTTGGGTCGACCTCGCATTCTTGATGTAAGCAATAACTCGAATGTATTAATATTGTTGTTGATAATATTACTCTTCCTTTAAAAGAAAAATAGAATTAGTAATGTATTCCTTCTTTGATTTTCAATACATCTTTCATGCTAATTTTTCTGAACGGCAATGCGCTTGAAAGATTACAATCTATGAATAATTCAAATATCCTTTTTCATCCGGCAGATCTTCAGTTATATGGCGACGTATCTAATCATCTTACTACAGTTCAAAACCACCGAAGAGGGAAATTGCTCTGAATTCAACTCAACAATGGCTTCCGGTTAGGCATTTGGAAAAGAGCCTGGCATTATTGGATTATGACCGGTCAAAGTGACAAACAATTTTCTGTTGTTTCAAGTAGTGTAATATGAAAGAAGTTAGTTCCGTTTTTAATAGTGCATTATTGTGTGCATGTGTTTTTGAATGTGTGTGTGTAAGAGAGAGAGAGAGAGAGAGAGAGAGAGAGAGAGAGAGAGAGAGAGAGAGAGAGAGAGAGAGAGAAAATTAATTGTTATTAATATGTACATATCAATACGAATAAAGTAAAAATACCATTCCTTTTTCTGAGTAGGCTAGTGCAAAATGTAACACCCACTGTAAAAATAGGCTAAACAGAGGAAAAGGAGAACTATACAAATAAATATGTGCATAAATTAACCTAAGCTTAAATTAGAAATTCCTGTTCATTATGAAGAAAGAACAAAGCTCCTTTGAATATTGTACAATTATAAGCAGCAACAGACACAGCCCGAATGTGACAATAATGTATTTATCTCTGTATATAAGGAAACTTTATAGACAATACTTCCTTTTCTAATGCAAAAGTTAACGTCTTGGTAGAGATAATAAGAGAAGTCCTAGGGTAACTCAAACCAATCAAAACCCTCCACTGGTGTTCACTGCAACAACTCAAGAAGTTACATAATAACTCAACCTCCAACACCTGTAATAGCAAATTCAAAAGATAGTTCTGCTATCGGTTTTAAGGTCTATACTCATGCCTGTTATTATGGTAGTCTTTAATGTAAGCAGTTAAGGTGAGATTGCCTTCACAAGTACTGACACATCTGATGTACACTCTGGTACGTGTCTGCCTTCAAGGCTGATATATCAGGGTTGAAGGTCGGAAGAGTTAGTCTTAGTAGTTTTTCAGATGACGAAGACTGACCTGTATTATCGTTATTTACCCCCATACTGCAGTGTCGGTTGAGCGAGATACTCATTTGATAATAAGAGGCAGAATGTATTCAAGAAAAAGAGGCAGAATGTATTCAAGAAAAAAATAAAAGTAAAGCAAATCTCCAGGATTTAATCGTCCTGAAGGGATTGTCGTAATGCTGTGATCTTTAGTCAGTAATTACGTTGTTTCCAAGTCAGTTCTTGTCCTTTTATTATTAATTAGGAGACAAATAATATCTCACAAGCCCAGCGAATGCCCTTATTTTTAACTAGTTATAGGTTAACGACAATATTGCTTACAGACTTAAACTTTAAGCCAAGGCACTGGTCATAAACCCATGTACATAGGATGGTTGTAGCTGGTCAATTCTTGCAGGTAAATAACATAGCTTTTATTCTTAGTTTTGATGTCAACCCATAACCTTTGATCGGTGTAAAGTCATCACAATATTCCTTACAACTTGTGCTATTTATAGTGGTATGTGAAATAAATCTTGTCAGATGGACATTAAAGCCGCTATTAGTTTCTTAAAATTTTGCTTTAAATTTTAATACAACTGTGTCGAGGTTTCCAGATTTTTTCTACATAGTAAAAAATGGACAGCCTAATTCTGCCTTTGGTCACCTGTTGAACTAATTTTAATCAGATGTGAAGCTTTTCTGTCATGGGTGGGAACAAGACTTTGTACATATATTAAATTTTTTAACATTCTGCATCACTGCAATTTGTAAGCACTAATTGGATTGCCTGCATCTGACACTATACTTAGGTGAGATTATATATTTAGAAACTGATTTTTACCTCTCTATGTACTACTTCACTCTCAGTCATGTTTAGATTTTTTAGATAATAAAAACTATAGAAATCTTATCGTATGATATAACAAATAGATATTACATAAAATCTTATTAGTTCAGGCAAAAATTCTTTGTAGTAATAGTAAGCATACATTTAACTTGTATATCAGGTCCACAGAATCCAAAATAGACATGAATTCCTATGCATGTTCACTGAACTTGATACACCGTTTTCTCGGTATCTGTAATAGTTCTTTTTAAGAACTTCCTAACACTTTGTACTGTAACACAAGAAAGTTAAAAAAATGAATAAAATGATGAAATCATTCGGATATTTCTTCACTGTCTGCTATATTTGGATACTTTATTATTAAAATAAGATAGAGCTCTGTAGAACTATTAAAAGGTACGTAAAAAGTCTTCTCCACGAACTCTGCAAACAGAATAAGTTTAACACCTTTAAAGGTTATCTCCTTAATACTAAAGTGATATCGCAAAATGATTTGTAATGAGGAAGGTGGCGGTGAGGACGAGGTCTGGGCTTCGCTGTTTTTCGCTTCTTATCTACTCAAGCTTGATTCACCGGAACTCTGATCTGTCGAAAGAGGTCTATCATTAAGAAATTCAATCATACCCTTTGCTACAGCCTTATCTGGGTAATAAGTTTTAAATAAAATTCTGTAACTCACTCTATTTATCATATATATTTTCTTAATCCATGAACTAGGAACGTCATTCCTTCCATTCTCCCTATCTTAAAATGCTTCCTCTGCTATTGTTTGTTGTCGCCTCTTCTGAAGGTTTTTGAATTCCTATATAATGAACTTTGTGTTGTGATCCTCCTCCAACTCCTAAGTATCATCATCACTGATGTCCAATCCATAGAACCTGCCTAAAGCCCATCTCTGCTACAGAGTCAGGCTAAAATTTAAGCCTGGCAGGATTCATTGTTCTGGAAAACTCTTCCTCTAAGGCTATGTATAAGAGACTTAGACTTGGAGAATGTTGAAGGGTCTTTTTTCAGGACTCTGATTGTTGATTCTACTGTATATTGAAGCGGACTTTTGAACATCTTTGAAGGATTGTTCTGGTACAGAGCTTCTCGAAGCTTTAAATGACTGACTGGTCCATGAACTGCGTTAGAGGAGTCGTATTTTGGGCAGATAACTTGATAACTATGCATGCAAACTCCTCCAGAAACTCGTCCTCCAAGACTGGAGGGTGAATAGGTGCATTGTGCAAGAGGAGAAGGGCCTTAAATGGCAATTGCTTCTCATGGAGATATTATATGGCACTAGGTCCAAACTCTTAATGTATCCACCCATAAGATTCTATATTTGGATACTTAGGCTTTACTGTTAGCCCTCCCCATTATACTTATTCTTAGTAACATTATTCTTCTCGAAACCCAATTGGGTTTCTGCAGTGGTAAACAATTTGGGGATTAACCTTAAAGTCCGCACTTGTATTTTTGCACAGTAATAGAGTTTGCCTGTTTTTCATGGGCTTACATAGGTCCTCTCCTTCCGGGTGGTGTATGTCCAATTTTACTTTTTTTCTGAAAGAGATCTGTCTCATCACAAATGAAAACTAGTTAGCAAATAAATTTCTTGCTTTTATGAAATATCTACATTACTGGTCAGGATATTTTACGGCCTTTTTATTTGAACTGACACTCTTCCCATGCCTTGGTACACTAAGTATGCCATTTCTCTTCTTGAATATTTCAAAACAGCCTCAGCTAGCCTTAAAAATCTCACCAGTAGCCTATCTATAATTTACTCGATATTACTCGTAGCGTGTTTTTAAGGATGTCTGCGTGCAGTTACTTGGCATTTTCACATATTATGGGCCTTGGAATGGAATCAGACACTATCAGTTTTTTTTTTTTTTATCCAACTCAACAACTATTTTTCCACCCTTTTCTCATCCTTAGTTCTTTGTTTTAATGATGATTTTATTCAATTGGATACATTGTCTCTTTCAGTATTGTCTTATTCGATGATTGTGGCATACCATACTTCTCGGAAATCTTAGACACATGCACACCACACTCTGACTTTGTAATGAACTTTTGTATCTATTCTATCATGGTTCTCATTACTTTTCCTTTTGACTCTTTATTACCACTAGCCTTAGGCCACACAAAAATAACTCAAATTCGTTAAACGTGCTGTTTTCTTAGCACACTGGACAAGAGCTGTGCAAAAACTGGGTGTACCAGGCTGTAATACCTTTGTCTTGGCAGGCGTTGTGATACTAGCGATATGTGTCTCGCCCATACAGATTCTATCGATCCGCACTTGCCAATTCGACCCTCAAATATAACTTAGTTTTCTGGAGAAAATTGTTAAAAAAATATGGTTTGATCACCGATTTCTTTATGCTCAGATACGATTGTCCTCCAAGGTTCCATTGCATTTGTATTCTTATGAACGAATTTATATCCATTTAGATTGCCCATGTCTAAATTTTAAAAGATATAAAGCTAAATTAAAAGAGATATAGGCTTTAATTACGTAGCTTATGATATATAAAATAGATTACAAAACTTAATTTATTGATTGTTCTCTCTACAATGACAAAATTACTTGAGGTTTAGATCCAATGCAGAATCATCATTAACATTATTTGTAACTAACAATACAAAAATCGTTTAAAAAGTGACATTAGTATGCTTTTAAAATAAATTCTCCATGGAATGTGTTGCCAGAATGATTGAAATTCAATTCTCTAACAATTAGCATGCAACAGAAATTACGAAATATACCAGATACTAGCAACTACTTTAAACACATCGACCACAATTGCTAAAGTGATTATAAAACAAGATTTAAAAAAAAAAATTACCTTGTGACGGTTCAAGCTGAAATATATGATAAAGAATGAATCAGCTTCTTGAATATCTTTATAGCTACGCAAATATGTTCTGTTGTGTGGCTTTAGAGACACATTTTTCAGCTTTGGTACTAAAATATATGAATATAATGACACCATCACTGTCATTGCACAATGGTCAGATGTAGCCCACCAAAAAACTCAGAAATTGGCCAGAAATATTGATGAAAAATCTGTCATTGTTATATTCTATGTAGTATTATAAATAAGCGCAGGCCTATTAATTATTTGGAGATAGAGAGGAGCCCGATTTCAACATCAAACCTGCAATCCTGACCAATAATGTCAATTGCTAGACAGTTTACTATTAGCAATGAAGGCACCAAAGAAAACGAAAGAAACCTTTTTAACATGGAAGTTCATTGTAGTCATATGTAGATTTCATACTTTTAATTAGTGATATACGGTTTTACATTTTGCATGTGGAGCATGGCAGTGATGAAGGTAAACTCAACAAATCTTTGAATTAGGAGTTCTTTCTTTATATTAGTTCCAGATACAAGAGTTTCAAGCACTGACTAAATATATCATATGCGGAAGCATGACATTGAGGGTGGGTCATGAAAGTTCTCAATATTTGGGAAAGTACTCATACACGTACAATGTTTGCTGACAACAATTATTAACTGGTTTAGAATGCCCATCTTTGTTTGGAGGTCACATAATGACACATCAAAGATTGTGAGGACTTACGTATGACCAAACTTGAGTGATTATCTAATCATGGCTCAGTACACGCAAATTTAGTGATAGTGTAGGTATTGATCAGTCCAGAAAACGAGTGATTATCTAAGAATGGAACCGACTACCAAACTTGAGTGATAATCAAACTATGACCACTCCACAAAACTCAGGAGATTATCTATTTATTGTCCACTCCACAAAACTTAGGCTATTGTCTAGATATGAATCAGTGCATTATGCTATGTGGACTGTCAATGTTTGGATTGCTCCACCAAAGAAAAGTATTTACGAATGGGTGACTCCATCCAACATTGTTGATTATCTAAGAAATTGATCATCCTCCAGACCTATGATTTCTATTATTAATACTACTGTATTATGATTTCTATGATCATTATCTTTATCAATATTATAATTGTCATTAAGCCATGATTCAACCATAGTTTGAAACAGCAAAGTGCTATAAGCACAAGAGCCCTATTGAGGAAAATAGTACAGTAAGGAAGAAAAACAGAGAAGTATAGAATGACTTGTAAAATAGAAATGATAAGATTAAAAGTAATATAAGGAAAACAGCAATGTAAAATAGATAAGTAAAATATGAAGTACGAAGGAAGACTTAATGCAAACCTGCTTAATAACAACTACAAAAAAGCCTTTTTAACATGTCTGAATTGCTGAAATTTTAGCGATTCAACCACTTGAGTAGGAAAATTGTTCTACCATTTGGTCCCAGCCAGAATAGAAATTTTAAAATATAACGGATTTTAGATATATTAAAAATCAGGACCTAGATCATCTATAAGAGACAAGGAATCACTTTTATTATATTCAATAAAAAGAACCCCGTTGAAATTACTGAATAACTTTTCAAGCAATCGTACCCAGAAATAAGAAAAGTTAAAATGAAGTTAGGATTTGACTGATCGTTTTACAAACCATGAAGATATAGTATTGCTATCATAACCATCTCTCAGTGCTGACATTGCTATATGCAATACACTGTTAAAAATTTGCCATAAAAACAAGTAAAATTTTCGGAATAGATATTGCCATGCATTTACCGTTTTAAAATCGGATATATTGACGTTAAGAAGTGATATTACGGTCACCAACCCAGAAAAGATAGTAACAAAGTAAGGTAAAAATTACGGTCGCCTGTATTTTTTAGAATACAGCTGAAAACCGTATATTTTTAAGGAGAATATCCTATTAAAATTACGTTTTTTAATACAGTGTATTACCAGTAGTGTTAGCATTAATTTCAGTGCTGCTAATTATTAGTATAGAAGGTCGTGCTCTTAAATTCTACCATTACTGCAAGTGCTCAGTCAGTATGGACAGGTTCTGTAAAGTGGGAAAGGAGTAATAAACAAAAGATACGGCAAAGAAATATACTTATAGTTTTATGATGTAAAATTGTTTATACAAAATCTGCATTAAATAGAATTAATGGATGCAATTGACTAAAACACTTCTTATCCGTTTTTTACCGTTGATATTCTGGCAAGACTACTCTTACGACATGAATCATACTTCTCATGGTTATTCAATCTTTATTAATACTTACGTTTATGTGACTTACAAAGAGGATAACTTTTAACATGTGATTCTATGTACTTCATCATACCTCTTCAATGAAACATATCGCTGACCCTCCTAATAATTTCTAAAAGGTGAAGATCACCATTTTGATAGTACTGGCACGAACAGCCCTATTAGTCATAATGCAAATTTGTATATGTATTTTCTATCCATTCTATCTACCAAGCACTTTCCCCAATTTTGGGTGCTAGCCGAGATAAAAAAAAAGAACAAAAGTGGAGGGCTTCTTTTTTCTTCGCTCCTCCCAGCCTGACGAGGGCTTCATCCAAGTTTGGTACTACTAGGGTGCCACAGTCCACCCTCCCTGTTATCCACCACAAATGAAGCTTCATATGCTGAATCCACTACTGTCGCTACCTCAGTGGTCACCACTCTCACTGGAAACCACTCACTCACTTAATTTTCTATCCTAACACACACTTTACTGCTTATGTATAAACTCTTCACTGCTTGCTGTAAACTTCAACCAATTCCATATAACTTCATCACATTCCACATCGATTCCCTATTAACTCTATCATAAGCTTTCTCCAAGTCCATCAATGTAACATACACCTCCTTAACTTTTGCTAAATATTTCTTGCATATCTGCCTTACTATACAAATCTGATCTATACATCCCCACCTCTTCTAAAACCACTCTGCATTTCTAAAATTGCATCTTCTGTTTTATCCTTAATCCTATTAATTAACACTCTACCATACACTCTTCCAACCACACTCACCTAAATAACACTCCTTGAATTACAACTCTTATGCACATCTCCCTTACCTTTGTATCACGGAACAATACATGCACACACCCAATCCACTGGTACCATACCATTGCCAACATAAAACATATGTTAACAATCTCACCAACCATTCAAGTACAGTCATACCCCTTTCCTTTAACATCTCAGCCTTCCCACCATCCATACCAGGTGTTTTTCCTGCTCTGGTTTCATTTAGTGCTCTTGACTTCCCGTCTTATAATATCTCTCATTCTCATCTCCCATCACTGGCATCTCAATACGTGCAACAGCAATTATAATTGCCTCCCTATTATCCTCAGCATTTAGAAACCTTTCAAAATATTTAGCCCACCTTTTCCTTGCCTTATCTCCTTTCACCAACCTTCCATTTTCATATTTCACCGTCTCTTCATTTCTCAATCGTCCCTTCCTTACTATCTTCACTTCTTTCCAAACCTTCTTATACTCTTCATACGAACGACCCAATCCCTGACCCCACCTTCGGTCAGCCATTCTCTTTGCCTCAGCTACTTAACATTTTATTTCCACATTTTTCTCTCTATAGCTTTCATACCTCTCTACACTATTACTCTCCAGCCCTTCTTCCAAATACCCTCTTTTTCTCTTCAACTTTCATCTTAACTCTTTCATTCCACCATTCACTACCCTTCCCCATGCTTCCTCTAGCAATCCTCTTGCCCCACACATTACTTGCAAGCCCAACAAAATTTTCTTTTACTAACTTCCACTCCTCTAGATCACCAGTTTCTCCCACTTTCACCCTATCATATGCCACTTCCATCCTTTCTTGATATTCACTTTTTATTCCTGTTTTTTTTTTAACTCTTTAACCTTATTTACTCTCCTTTTACGTTCCTCCCATTCCATTTCCCCACTTTTTTTCTACAACTAACTTTCCTTTAACCCCCAAAAAATGATCAGACATACCGTTAGCTATATCCCTAAACACACGCACACCTTTCAATCTTCCAGACATCATTCTTGTTATCAACACATAATCCATTAATGCCCTTTCTATAACTCTTCCATTTGCCACTCTTACCCATTTATACTTGCTAATATCTTTCCTTTTGAAAAAAAACTACAACTTATCACCAGCACTCGCTCAACACGCTTATCTAACAGTCTCTAACCACTCATTTACAACTGGTACACCATACTTCCCAATGACACCTACCTCTCAAGCTCCCACTCTGGCATCTAAGGCACCCACCACACCTACATATTTCCTTCTACTCAGTCCTAAACACGTAGTTAATTCATTCCAGAATTCATTTTGCTTTTCTTCACTTTTCTCATAACCTGGCCCATAAACGCTAACAAAAGCCCCACATTCCCTACCCAACTTAACCCTTACCCACATTAACCTAGGTGACACCTCGTTCCATTTCACTACTTTACCTGTCATCCATTTACTCAAAAATAAAGCCATACCTTCTCTTGCTCTTTCCCTTGCAATCCCAAACACTCTACTTGTCACGTCACCAAACATCACTTCACCATTCCCTTTTATCTTTGTCTCACACAAGCCCAATACATCCATCCATCAATTTCAAAACATACCTCCAATCTCACATCTTTTACTCTCTATCGCACTACATCCACGCACATTCAGACATCCCAAAACTAAAGTGCGGGGAGCAGTCACTCTCCTCCCAGCTCCTGCTCTTTGATATCTCACAGGAAGTAACTAAGCAGGAGAGGGGATTCTGAGTTCCCTCGTCCCGTTCCTTTTAGTCACATCTTATTACACGCAAGGATACGTTGGGGCTATTCTAATTGTTGTTATGCATTTCGCCAACAGTAAATTTATCTTATTTCAGAAGATGCATTAGGTCTATCAATTAAAGATATTTTAACAAAGCTGAGACTAATGACTGAAAGTTTCTTGGCACCTTACAGCTTTGTGCCATAGCTAACGATATCTAGATTAATAAATATATGTTAGTAACGCATTTGAATAAGAACTGCGCCTAAAGTAAATGAGATGAACCACCATAAACATGATTTTAATTAAGAAAACTGAGACAGGCAAGTCAACTAAAAAAGACCGAGTTGCAATATAGCCTCATTCCTGTGTAATGAATCACCTAGTCGTAAAATTCTGCAAAGAATGAAAATTCATTACTCGATGCAATTCTGCCTCCGGCTTCCTTTCCAATGCAGCGTCGGAAGAGAAAAAGAAGTAGGGTATTTTATCTCCTTTAGAACACCGTGTTGCACCATATGTTAATGTAAGCGGAAACCCCAGACAGATGCTCTTATTAAAATTTACATCAGCGCTACGAACGTATCTTTTTTTCGGAAGGAGGATTGTTTGGAAAAGATGACATTTCTTTTTTTGTAAATTGAAATTGTCTGGTTTTGTTTAGCCCAAATCTATTTTACTTCTTCAAACATCACTCGATGGGAAATAGATAGGACTATCTTCATTTCCCTCCATTAAATGGATAGCAAGTAATGCTACACGAGCACACACACACACATTATACACACACACATATATATATATATATATATATATATATATATATATAATATATATATATATATATATATATATATATATATATATAAATATATATATATATATATATATATATATATATATATATATATATATATATATATATTCAAAGATATTTGAAATACAATAAATTTACAACTCATAACAGGATTTCTTCCATTTTTTCTAATTTTGTTGATGGAAGATACTGATTTCAATATCTTGAATCTTGCCAAACAGCTCCGTAATTTTTCGTCTGAAAACTTTATACGTGCAAACTCTCCTTCATCAATTACGCATTTTAGTCTTGATCTCTTTATTCAGGTCTACCAAAAAAAAAAAAAAAAAAAAAAAAAAAAAAGAAACAAACAACAAAATAGAACTTTAACCGTTGCAGTCTCTCTAAAACTCCAATTGGTCATTATCAACACTTTTCAGGAGTGACTGCAAGATGTTGACCCCTTATTGCAAGTATGTCGAGGGAATAATTTCGAACCCTTTTCTTGCTTCGTTTAGGTTTTATAGCTCTATAAAAGGAGACGCCGTCAGGTTCGTACCGTAACGGCCTTCAGTGAATTCGGCTTTGTTGCTTAACCAACAAAGTGGTAATGGTTCTCAGTCGAGGTGAATGTTCTGGTAATTTACGTATACACCAAGACGGTCTTAGGGTCATTTGCAGCATGACCTTTAGTGACCTCTTGGTTTTATATAAGCGCAGTGACTTAGCAATGCTAATATATAAGATTAATATATCTAAACTCCTGAAAAAAAGATATGATCATAATCTTTCGGATAACTTTGATGTTGAGTAAATACTGTGCATTTGTACAGTACCACGTCTAATGCCAATATGATAACCTTGATTGCTTAGTCAGATGTCTGGTAATTTTTTTTCTTAGATTTGGAAATTGGGTTAAAAGGCCTGCATGTAAAAGATTAAAGCTCCCCATTATTCCTCTTTACTAGGTATCAAACTGGTTACAATGCATATATCTATTTACCTCTCTATACAACTATTAATCATATCATACCTTAGGCTTCAGGTTTTTATTTTTAATTGCTGGAATACTGTTCCCTTGCCTGAATGTTAGTGGTATCACAGGATTCTTACATAAAAAAAAAAAAAAAAAAAAAAAAAATTACCTAAAGATGTCCTCTCTTATTTGACCTAACAGCACTAACTAAGAGTTAAAACATAGTATGTTCCATCACTAAGCAAGAAGTTTCCGTCATTGTTTCATGTACCCGGATAGCGTTGATATTCCCATTCCGTTGAATTACTTAAGATTCACAATCCTAAATGCCAGGTCTAAAACAAAAACATTTTGAGTACAACATTGAAATATATAATTTGTACCTTTGCTATGTATCTTAGATTATAGTTGAAAAAAAGAGAAAAAAAAAAAAAAAAAAAAAAAAAAAAAAATCTAAGTTTTAGGTATCTTTATTTTCAAACGATACAATTATGATCACTCATTATTAAAGACTGAAAAATTAATCATGTAATATAAGGTTAAGTTAGATAGGGGGATTACTAACGACTAGATTGTTCATGGGGAAGGATAATCAGGAAGTGTTTTGTTCCCAAAATACCGATTTAAAAATCCTTTAAGGAAAACAACACAAACCTATTGAACGTCAAATTGATAATGACGTGAGAGCAAACAAGCATAGAAACGTTGCTCTTTTTCTAGTGCATCCTTTAATTGGTGGATGAGGAGATGACAGAAAATCCATCCCTCTTGAGATCAGTTAGCGCTATAACGGTTATGGATTTACCTTTTGGTATTTAGCCGGTTGCTGTTAAGACCGTAAGATTGAAGTTACGTGTTGGAAGGTTTTCTGAGTTATGGTGCTTCTTCTCAAGCAAATGGAAGTATCTCTGGCTCTGCTGAAGTTGCTTGGAGGCTTTCCTTACAAGGAGAGAAAAACTGACCAGTCTCCTCCAGGATCACCAAAGAAGCAGTTGCCTGAGATGGTAGAACGTCCTTCTAAGGAAAATGTTCCCGATTACCAGAAGAGCACCTGTCTAGAGATTGCGACGTCAGTAGCTGTTTCATTGCTGTACATTACGTATATATTGTTGATTGCCATAGAAATTTCGAACGGGGACGATGACAGAACCTCGGAAAGAGGATTGACTTACTCCGTGGCTGATTCGATAGAAGATATCGTCAATCTGGGCGCTGTTCTTCTACTCGGAATCTACTTTATTCTGAAGCGATCGGATGCCTCTGATGTCATCATCAAGTTCCACTGCCTATCCAAGAAAGTGCCTATATATGTCAGGAATACAGTTTTCAGTCACGAATTCACTGTTTGCGTCTTGCTTTTTGCGAGCACAACGATGATTTTCGTGGGCAAGAAGATTTTCTCACTATCTTCTTTTTTGTCCATCGCTACTGTGGGTGAGACGTTGGAAATCGTCTTGAATTTCATGTGGTATTTCTTCACGATGGGTTTCTATCACTCGTCGATGGCCATGATCACATCAGCTTATTTCAAAATCAAGGGAGATTTAGCTGCACTGAAGAGTCAGATCCATTGCCCTGACGAGGGTCAAGACAACACTAGGATAATTGAGACAAGGATCAGCCATGGAGAGAACAAGAGACATTCCCTAACAGTAGACGATAATAAGAGATATGCAAATGTCCACGAGTTACTGAGGACATCAAAGGACGCCAAAGCCCTGCTTCTCGAAGTACAGGATTTCCACGTTCACCTGCACGACTACATAGGGTTGCCAATAGGTGTCATCCTCTTGTCGTCTGTCTTCTCGTGCGTTATTGCCGTATACATGATGCTTTTGGGCAAGACCCTGAATGTATTCTACCCAGTGATGAACATCTTGCATATCTTACTGTCGACGCTCCCGGTCTGCGTGTTCGCCAATATCCCTAACGCTGCTCAATTAAAGGTAAGGAGGATGTTAATTTACAGTCACCGAGATTAGGTTTTTAGAGGTTATAATGTGAAATTCGAACCATGAGAATTTGTCTGCAGTAGAATGGGAGATGCTGGAATCTTTAGAAATTCGATGTAAGAAAGAAGAACTTGATAAACATTTATAAATACTGATAATTGAAACTAGATTAAGTAAGAAACATTAATATCCTGGTAAGACAAGAATTGACGCTAATGGTTGAATTAACGCTAATAGTTATCTTATCTATATCAATCAAATCTCAGTTTCTTAGAATTTTCATTACATATTACTTTGAAATACATTATTGCTCCCTTAAGTAAATCTATATGATGTTAAGAGGAAAATCACCTTTGATGAATTGTAGCCAACTTCCAAGGAAAATTGATAAATGATTCAATGAGGGATCATGATAAACGGAGCTAAGCTTTTTTCTTTCTTTTTGGTAAATGGAACTTTTCTCAATATAAATCGAAATTGATACATTTATAAAATAGCTTATATAATTCTGTTCTAAATTATACTAAACGTTATTCTGGTCAGTTTTAAAAAACAGGGTATTTTATATTTAATATACCTCAGGAGGATAAGACTAACCTCCATTGAGAGTAATGAAATAATCACTTTTATCTTCAGGTAAACGACTTGAAACTTCTAGTGAATTCCATGCGACGAGATCCAGAATTTCGCCCAATGAAGGAAGAGGTAAGAGTCCTATTTCTTTTCTTGAATACTATATTGATATTCACTTTCGAATATGGAATTCATGAAAATAGATTTCTCATGGAAAAAATTTTCACGTTTGAAAAGTTATGATGAATTAGGAAACCGTATATTCAACAACACTTCTATAAAGAAAAAGGGTTATTTCTATGAAAATTAACCACGATATCTCCTATTCTAGAAGAAGAAAACATGTTAACACTTACTTTTTCTATGCAAAAGCTTTAGAATTGGATTGTTAACACACACGAATTTATATATATATATATATATATATATATATATATATATATATATATATATATATATATATATATAGTATATACATGAGTGTGTGTATGGGATGCTCTGGATAATGGACTTTTAACTTTATTTCCTAACAGCTGGATGAATTAAAGGAAATGCTGGAGGAGTCACCTGGGTTTGAGTTATGCCATGTCTTCACTTTGGGAAGAGCCCGTATTCTTGATGTAAGTTAACCAAGTAGAGTTTTTAACACACTTAAATTTCATGTTGAGCATGGTATTCCTTTTACAACTCTCTGTTTTTTATATATTATAACGATGCCAATAAGTATATTTAAAGTTCTAATTATGTTGTGTTGGTGCATAACTCTATTATAATCATTCTATTAAGAAGTTTATATAAATTTTTTAACATCAGAATTGATATGATAAGCTTATAAAAAATCCTTCAGCTCTTCGTAAGATTATTGCGACTGATGATAAGATTTTGATTAATGCTCCAATTGACTTGAAAAGATGTTAATTTGAACAAGGCGTTTGATTGATTGATAATTGACAAAATTCATTTTATGGTATATATCATGAATCGAAACCACTTCCAGTTTTCCACATTTTGTTTACGATTAATTTTTTTTTTTGTATACTTTATTGTAGCACTTCCAGTCAATAATTGACATTAAATGAATAGTTATGCTTCATATGAATGTTCCAAAAATATCTGTAGAGGGCCCTACGTCATATCAATGCCGAATGGGCTTTTAATTAATGGCAAACTCAAAACGGATCATTTCAACTATCCAGAAATAATTACTTATTGGATTGTTTTATTCTATATAATTGGATTATTAAATTTTTTTTTCTAAGAAAAAAATTATCTATTTCAAAATTTCAGTTTTCCTCAACATATACTGGGTCTTCTAATCTGGCTTGGCAATCCTGGTTAGTCTTGGTAACATATCCGTCCTTTCTTGTTTTAATAAATCCTCTTTTTACTAACAGTTTTTTTATCTTTATTCACTCAGGGGTTAGCAGTTTACTATTTTCCTTTTTGATATTAGTATTTTTTAATTTTTTTTTTTTTTCAGTCAATTGGCCATTTAACGACTTTATCACAGTTTTAATCTGAATACGATTTTTTTTCTCGTTTTATACTATTCTTAAAAATCAAATTAAATAAACAGTCTTGAGGTAACTTTTTTAATTTAGTGAAAGATTCATCGAAAGTTTTCCAGCATAACTGTATATTTATGATATAAATTACGTTCTGTAATTAACATTAAAACTAAATTCATCAAATGAAAATGAAAGTGAATGGTGACGTCTCTAAATCAAAATAAATTTTTAAATGAAGTTATGACACCCCATCTCTCTCTCTCTCTCTCTCTCTCTCTCTCTCTCTCTCTCTCTCTCTCTCTCTCTCTCTCTCTCTCTCTCTCTCTAGTGCTATTCGATAAACTCCCTTTAACAGTTCCATCGATATATTTCATTTGTTATTGCCAATTTGTGCTCAAGCATCCTAGACACAATGAACTCGAAATATATTGAATATGATTTTTTCGTGTAGTCTCCGGAAGCTTACGACTATTATCGAAGTTTCATTTTCAATTAAAACTATTAACCCTGGAAATTTAGTCTTGATTTTCATTGATTTTTACGTTATCCTTGTCTACCATTATCTGATCTGATTGGTTCCCATATATATATATATATATATATATATATATATATATATATATATATATGTGTGTGTGTATATATATATATGTATATATATATATATATATATATATATATATATATATATATATATATATATATATATATATATATATATATATATATAGCATCCTCATTATCATCATCTCTTACAACTATTGACGCAAAGGGCCTCGGTTAGATTAAGCCAGTCGTTTCTTTCTTGAGATTTTAAATCAATACTTTCCCATTCACCATCTCCTACTTCACGCTTCATAGCCCTCAGCCATGTAGGCCTGGGCCATCCAACTCTTCTAGTGCCTTGTGGAGCCCAGTTGAAAGTTTGGGGAACTAATCTCTCATGGAGAGTGCAAAGAGCATGCCCAAACCATCTCTTTATACCCCTCACCATGATCTCATCGACATATGGCACTCGAGTAATCTCTCTTATAGTTTCGTTTCTAATCCTGTCTTGCCATTTAACTCTCAATATTCATCTGAGGGTTTTGTTCTCAAATTTACAAGATCTCTTGGATATTGTTTCATTGTCCTATTACGACGCATGTCCATACAATGACACCGATCTCATTAAACTCATATATAGCCTGACTTTTATAAGTAATTTCAAGCGATTTGATTTCCAAATTTCACTCAACCTAATCATTGTCTGATTTTTTCTTTAAATCTTTCATTAAACTCAAAGTCCAAATATCCTGTATTAGAGATCATAGTTCCTAAATATTCAAATGATTCCACCTCATTAATCCTTTTTCCTTTCAA
>NC_090730.1:133565379-133592879 GCF_036898095.1 Palaemon carinicauda
ATTGTATTAAGTTTTAAAGAAGAAAACATAGCGAAGGAAATGTAGCATTTGTATTCATTTATTATTTCGTTCGTTCGTTCGTTCGTGAGAGAGAGAGAGAGAGAGAGAGAGAGAGAGAGAGAGAGAGAGAGAGAGAGAGAGAGAGAGAGAGAGAGAAGGGGTCGGGGTGTCAAAGTCTTCGTTGTCTTAGAATGTGGGAAAGAAAAATACAAATTTGAAGTAAATATGTTTATTGACAACACAACAATGGACGGTCAAAGACATTTAGATGAATTTTCTGTTGTCGGTATTGTTTCAACTGGTATAACTAGTTGAAAGAATGAAGCCGATAGATATATGAAAAAAAAACCAACGTTCTAAACTTAGTATGTTTGGTCGGTTCTTCTTCTAGAAAATAGAAATAGGTCATAGGGAAAAAGGTAAAGCTGAATGTTAAGCAATGTTTGTCATCAAAAAAGAACAAGAGGAAATGTAGATTACTTAAAGAAAGTGTAGGAACTAGAATTTATTAAAGGATGGGAGTCGTGAGAAGCGTTAAACTAGTGTGTTTGCAAGATTATTAGAATTAAAATGTCACAGTATTTAGATAACGTGAGAAAACATACAATATAAATTATGATGTACTGGGGATGATGCCTCTCTGTACATGCATGAAAGAGGCATGATGCCTTTGTAGTTGGGAATATTTTCCCCTGCATTGGGGCCTGATCCCGTTAAAGAGTTGAAAGAATATATGGTAGAGTGTAGACTCTGATGCTATCTTATGAGTAAATCCTGATGAGCGGCTGTAGCATATCACCTCTATTAGGCCAAGTCAAGAAGGATAAACTTGAATGTATAAAACTCTTCTAGATAAACAAATTGAGAAACTTACTAGCAAATTGTACCTAAAAGAAAAGGATAAAACGTTTGAGTATGTTCAGTGTCCGAGAAGGAAAGTATTAGAACTAAACCGTTAAAGTATCTTTATCTTCTAAGTCAAGAGGTATAAACTATGCGAAAAATAGAATACCTACTTTATGTGTAGTCGAGTTTCTGTATAGTTTAGAACTGAACCACGACATTACTTTCCCCCAAGCGCAGCAGAACCCATAAAATCGAAAACATTTAATCGAATTCCGTGTATGAACAGCCTCTAGTTCACTGCACCAATTCATTCGGTCGAATGCCATAGTTTTAGTGGACTTTCCAATGTCAATGGACACCTTCCAACGCGTTCAACGTTTCTGGAATTCATGGCATCACAATATGCGCGCGATACGCTCCCAATCGAGCCGTTGCCTTCGCCATATTTCGTATATTTCTCTCGGAAAAGAATTCGCTTTTAAGATCGTTACACTTTTTTCCTGCAGGAATTCTTGCGATTAACGTGACTTCATCGAATCTATTTCTTTCCCTTTTTGTAACTTTTTTATCTTTTTTCTTTTCAAATATTATGTTGTAGCTTACTGTGCAGCCTCTTTTAATGCTTTGTATCTTTGATTATACATATTAGTTAAGGTTGAAAATCCCGATCACAGGATTATGTTGGCGCATTCCATAGAACAAGCATTCTAATATCCTTATTTAACCTGAGCTCGAAAGGAACAGGAAAAATATCAGCAAATGTTTTAAGTCTGTACGAAGCAATCGATATTCTTTATGAAATATGGGTTAATTGGTATTGAGTGACCGACGTTAATCAGCCGTGTTTATCTACACCGGATGAATATGAAATGGGGATAAATGTAAAAATCCAATAATACAGAAATAAGGATATTTCCATTGTTAGCTGTAGTAAAAAAAGTAATAAAACTGTTGAAACTGGGACGTATGGCCTCGGTATTATTACCTCTTACATGGAAGCTATGAATCTATTTAGGTTTGTTTCCTTGTTAGCAGAATTGCATAAAAATTAGAATGAGGATTTTCTTAAAGTTGGAATAAAATGTTAAGATCTGACTGGCGACAATTCATAAAACTTTTGAGAAGGCCTCTATATGGGTTACATTGCTCAATTTTGTTTCAAATGTTCCAAATATATGTACTGGAAATCATATGCAGCTTAACCATGGATTTTAAGGAGCAAACTTATTTATTAATCCTTAACTGGAAACATACGATTTGATTTTAAGAGATATAGGAATACAATTTTAGGGAGGAAGTTTAAAGGAGAGGACTTTTGGCTCACGAGACTTCTCGTAGAACGTGTAACCCATTTTTAGTCCTGGGTAGTGCCATAGACTCTCTACCATGGTCTTTCACTGTCTTGGGTTAGAGTTCTCTTGCTTGAGGGTACACTCAGGCGCACTATTCTATCTGTTTCCTTATTTCCTTTCCGCACTGGGCTATTTTCCCTGCTGGATCCCTAGAGATTACAGTATCATGCCTTTCCATATAGGGTTGTAGCTTAGCTAGTAACAAGAAAAATAATAATGGTTTAGCTTTCAAACAATTGACCGTGTAAGATATTGCCACATGGTATAAAGATTGGAATGGCATGATTTACTCCAAGTATATTCTAAATCAAATTTAAAGTGAATTGATATATCGATAACGAATTTATCGATTTTAATTTTACATATTGCTGAATGCAACACAAAAACTAAAATTTTATCATTGTCAAATTGATGATTCACTACTAAACATTTGACGATAATCATTTATATTTTTGGTATTGCAATGAAATAACCATCTGCAATAAGCATTGTATCGAATAACTACAATATACAATATGTACTCAATGAAATGTCGAATAAAACGTTCAACATAGAAAATTATATACTACTGTAATATGCGTGTAAAAATAAGGCCAGTGGACGAGAGTAGGTACCAACCGCATCTCATTTCGATGTATCCTTTAGGACGAGTCCTTCCCTCGTCCTGATAAAATTGCATCTGCAGTCATATCCGTTCAGAGTAGCCTTGGCGGACCTCACTGAGAAACCAGCTTGAGGTGGAACTCTGGCCTAACTATTCCGTGACGCTCGCCACGAATAACAAGCAATCCTAATGGTCACAATTCGTGAAGGATTTCTTGATTGCGCATCCTACTGGCACGCTTCTACCAAAGGACATGGAGGTATTTACCAAACATGTCATATCTTTGAATGATTTTGTATTTATACTTTGATTTAGAATAATCGTTGGAGATGAGTGAAAGATTGTGGGATTGTGGAAAGCCTATGCGAATTAAGAAGCACACATTTTTCATATACGTAAGTAGAAAGGATAAAATCTATATATCATGAAATCTTTTATTATGCTATTCAGTGCTCCATTATTTCGCGAGGATGGAACGATTTTGTTTTATATATAAATGTATATCTATATATACATATAAATATTCATATCTATTTATATATAAATACATATATAAATATATGTATATATATAAATATATATATATATATATATATATATATATATATATATATATATATATACACGAGTCTGTTTATATACATGTATGTGTGTATCTATATATGCATATATATAATTGTGTGTATATATACAGTATATAATATGTATATATATGTATATATATATATATATATATATGTGTGTGTGTGTGTGTGTGTGTGTAAATGAATGTATATATACATTCATTTATATGCATATATGTATATAAGTATATATATATATATATATATATATATATATATATATATATATATATATATATATGTATATATACATACTGCATATATATATAAATATATATATATATACATATATATATATATATATATATATATATATATATATATATGTGTGTGTGTGTGTGTGTATATATGTATCATCATCAGCCGTTACTAGTTCACTGCAGAACGAAGGCCTCAGACATGTCCTTCCACTTGCGTCTTTTTATGGTCTTTCTATGCCAGTCCACACCCGCAAGCTTTCTTAGTTCGTCAATCCATCGTCTTCTATACCTTCCCCTGCTTCTTTTGCAAACTTTAGAGACACCCTCCATTATTCTTAATGTTAATTCTATTGTCTGTCATTCTCATATCATGTCCTGCCCATGTCAATTTCTTTTTCTTATATGTTGTTAGAAAATCCTCTAATTTCGTTTGCTCTTGTATCCATGTTGTCCCTTTTCTGTCTTTTAGAGCTATTCCCATCATTATTCTGTCCATAGCTCTTTGATTTGTAACTAGGTGTTCTAAGGCTTTAGTAAGGCTCCAAGTTTCCGATGCATAAGTTAATACTGGTAGGACTATCTCATTGAATACTTTTCTTTTTAGAGAAAGTGGCATTTTACCTTTCATAATCTCATTTTGTTTACCAAATGCTCCCCATCCCATGCTTATCCTTCTTTTAATTTCGGTCTCGTGTCCTGAGAAAACACTTACTGTCTGTCCTAAGTACGCATGTTCATTAACAATCTTTAGAAGTTCACCCATAACCCTTATTTGTTGTCTCTGCATTTCTATTGAACATTATTTTTCTCTATTATCTTTTGTAATTCCTTCCATGATTTACCAAGCCCAACTACGACATCTGCAAATTCTAAGTTTTGAAGGTATTCCTCATTAATACTAATTCTTTCCTCCTTCTAGACATGCTGTAAATAATTTCGTAGAGATGGGGTCTCCCTGTGTAATTCCTTTCTCAATCGGAATTTTCTCAATATACACACACACAAACACACACATACACACACACACACGCATATATATATATATATATATATATATATATATATATATATATATATATATATATATATATATATATCTTTTTTTTTGGGGGGGGGGGGGCTCAAGCCATGACGTTCTGATGGAAGGTTCCTTCAGTAGCTTCCTAGGGTATATTTAACTACAGTGGATATTCCCAAAGAATTAAACTAAAGATTATCACAGAATTCTAACTTCTGGTGCGAGTACCCTAAAAGTTTCCCTCTAGGATATCGTATATCAACAGGGGACGCATGTATTAACACGCCACATAGCTATCTACACCCCATATAGAGTTAACACTTCGATATGGAAAGGTGGCTGAGTAACTGAGGAGCCGTTCCACAGTTACTCTCATCTGTGGCTGCTTTTGGTACTCGAGACGTAAACAAACGGGCGCCATTGCTAAATGACGTCACATCCGTCCTTATCCTTTCGCCTGTAGCTTCTTTGCTAAGTCGGATTTTTCCCAAGTGCTTTCTTTATCAGCTTACATCGCCGTTATGTCGCTACCTTCAGCCTCGCCTTCTTCTGGAAAGTTGAGTACCAGGTCCCAGTATTGTTTAAATAAGCTCTAGCCGTAAAGTAACTTCTACTTTTCGTAAAATATTGTGTTTTGTGGCAGAGCTGTGCCGATACCGGACGCGCCATTTTATGGCGCCGCTGTTCATGTTGCATGCTTTATTTAGTTAGCCAGAACAGCCTTCTCCGGTTATTTAACTAATTAATATTATTAGTTATTCAGTCTTCATAGCTCGGGAATCTTTATATCGTGTTTTAGCGCTCATCAGACTCGGTCGCTGTTCGACCCCATACTAGATCGCTAGCTTAGCCCCTAGGCTGGACAGCCTAGTGCTGGTTTTCATGCATGATATGTACCAGTGTTCCTAAGTTAAGTTATGAAGATTGTGGCATTATTAAACATACTATTTACTGTGATGTAAGTGTTTTCGCCTTCGGGGACCATATAAGGGACCGTGTTGATTGTGTATCAACCCCTCCTAACCTAATGTAGGAACCCTTATATGCTCCCTATTCCCCCTGCCTGTGAGCATTCCCTCTGGGTAGACTTGCTTTCCCTTCTATATAGGGGAATCTCGTCTACAACCAGAGTATTTATCGCTTCTCTGCCTACCCTAAGGGAATGAACCCCCCTTAGGGTCGTGCCTGAGATATTAGGAAGGGCCCTGCCCTTCCTCAGTTGCACTTGGTTGGGGTACTCCTTCCTCCCTGCAACTAGCGATGTGTCTTTCAGGCTTTCCTAGCCTAGGAGTTCGTCCTCCTACTCTAGGTTAAGCTCTGGGGGTAGACTCTGTCTTATTATAGTTTGGGACGGTACATTAGTACCATTCTCGATCTGGGCTACCTATCCTAGGTTAGGGAGCGTTCTCCTTTACCTTGGTGGCCGTTCTCATGCAGAGTCTCCTCTTTAGAAAGACCCATTCTTCTCCCTCCCCACCTATCCCTTTGGTGTAGGCTTGCCTACACACCTCTGTCCTTAGTCCTACAACTCCTCCCTTTGGTGGAGTGGTAGGGCTAACTTGTTCTCCTGCTAGCTGGCCGCTCTGGTACACTTACCCTTCATAGCGTTTTATGGGGGTGGTTGCCGGCGGCGGTCCTGCCGGCGGGGGATTCCCCCTTTTTGAGTGCCCTCTATCCCTCCCTTGGGTTACCACAGGCACCCGGCCACCTGCCGGCTCCCTGCCGCCGGATGTTAGGAGTATCCACTCCTATCATGAGTGCAATTTCTCCGGAGGGATGCCGGAGGGGTATAGGATCTTACCCCTTCCATCCCTCCTTACCTTTCTCTCTTTCTATCCTGGTGCCGGTCCCTTGCCGTCTCTACTGCCGGCGATAACCGCCACTACCTCAGGTGACATTCTTTCATAAGATGCCTCCCCCCTCTAATACGTCAGCCTTCCATGTGCCGGAGGCTGCCGCCTACCGTCGACATACCACCGACGTCCCACCCCTCATTTTACCTAGTAACAGCCGGCCGACTTTCGGATTCTGCCACCCGCATGCCGTCATTGATTGCCGGCAATCTAGGTATACAACCATAAACATATCTATCTTATGAATTGATCCAAGGCTCACCATGCCGTCAGCCTTCGGCTGCCGGAGCCGCCGCCCCCTGCCGACGACCCGCCGCTGTGCCGGCGGTCGCCACTATGGTATTATCCTTATAGATACTCAGTGTGTCTGCCTTGATGCCTTCCACCCTGCAGGACCGGCCTCCGGTGTTCCGTCGGTCTGCCGGCACCCTCATGAGACGTTAAGGGACATGTACCCCTTCCCTGGATGCCGGCAACATGCCGACAGTCAATATGCTGCAGCCAGATGGCTTGGCCACTTCCATATAGGTATTGTCTTACCATCCAAGATTGTGGTTATGCTGTTTGATTGCACATTACAATAATTCCAGCATACTCTGTGTATCTTAGTGCAGTCGATTGCCGGAACCTACATTTAATAAGGGGTTTATCCTATTTCCCCTCTTCCCCAAGGATCTGAGTGGTCTCAGACCCTATTACACTCTGTGGACAATTCCTGTTAAAAGCCTAGCTTGGCTCATCCATACGGATTTCCCTCATTGTGACCTTCGGGTACAAAGGAATTGTCTACAGATAAGGTTACGGTAACCGGCTGGGCGGGATTCACAAGTATGTGTGTATCTACTTCCTTTCCCGCTCATTAATCTTAAGCATTAATATGTTCTTATAATTAAGTTATTCTTAATGTTAGATTAAGTTATCCTTAATTTTAGAGTAATGTAAGTCATTCTTATGCCTTCCATGTACTCATGATCTCTTTCTTTTACAGGAGGAGTATCTGAAGTGTGAGAGTAACTTCTGCGCGGTGAAGCGCCCGGACTTCTACGGGCACAAGGCGTGCCGGACCCATGCCCCCTGCGCCGCCAAGAAAGGCGACTTGAAGTATTGGGACCCACAGAACTGTACAGTCTGCAAAAGTCTTCTTGTCGAGGCGTTCGACGATCCTCCTTCTGTGGAGGCAAGGGACATTGCTAGGGAGAAGCTACGCAAATGGGTGCGTGGCTTCCAGAAGAATGCCATTGGACCGTACCTTCCCAACGAAGACTTGAGGGCCTTGCTTTTCCCAAAAACATCCAAAGATTCAGTGGTCCCCCGTGATCAGATCCCCACCGTCCAGATCGTGGTTGAACCTGATGTAGTCATGGCACAGTCCATGCGTGAGTGCCATCTTGATTCCGACAACGTGGTACGTATGTCGGAAGTGTTGGAAAAGACGGAGAAGAACCTTATGGGCGAGGAACTTGACTATGAGGAAGATCAGGTGGAATACCCTGATTCGGAGACCGAGGTCGTCCTGCTCCCCCAGCAACTCTTGCACCGTCCGAGGAACCTGTTCCTTCGACTTCTGCCACCCCGGACCCTCTTCCATCGGCCACTCAAGAGGTCTTCAAGATGCTTGAAGCCCTCATGGAAAAGAAGCTGCGAGAGACTCAGGAGCAATTCCGGACGACTCTCGTCAGCTTCAAACAACCGAAAAGGATTTCGGTTAAGGACCTCCCCACCTGCTCGGAAGCTAACCCATGGAGATACGCCGAGCATATGCCAATTACAACAGGCAAGATTTACATCAGTGAAAGGGTTGGCTCTATCTTGCTGGAAGAAGTGGAGTTCTTCCCAAATTTCGAGGCTTATCCGGACTGTTACGTCCGGCTCAGGTCCGAACCAGCCTCAAAGGAGGAGACTGAACCAAAAGAAGTTATTGTGTTCGATCTCACGAAGGCCCAAGCTATGTTAGCTCAGGCAGTGAAGAGTAGGGGTTTCACTAACTCCAAGATGCCGTCGCTTAGCAAAAAGCATCCAATCTTCGTTGCGCCAAATTCTGCGACCTTCCCCTTCATCGAAAAGGCCTTCACAGCGGTCATAAAGGCAGTGGAGGAAGGGAAACCTTGTCCTGCACTGGAGGAGTGCAAACCCTTCTCCATTACTCTTCCCCCCGATGATAGGCACTGGAAAGACATCCAGTCGACCTTCATGGTAGGGAAACTGGAGCCTGATGTAGCCGGTCGTCAATTCAATGAGGACCTCCCAAGGCTGAACGATCACCTCCTTCGTAGGGAACAGGATACGAAGGAGATACTCGCCGCTTCGCTGTCCCATCAGGTACAGCTCGAACTCATGGCCGGGGATACCAGAGTCCCGGACTTTTATATGGTCCTCGCTAAGTCGCACCTGGCGACTGTAGCCAAGGACCTATATAGCTTCACTAGGGCTCGCAGAGCCTGACGTGAATTCGTATTTGCTAACGCGACAGTGAAACACGAACCCGGGAGGCTGATTTCCTCCAATATCTGGGGCAAGTATCTCTTTCCATCTACCTTGGTGAAAGAGATAGTGGACAAAGCTGCTACGGAGAATAGGAACCTTCTCCATAAGTGGGGCATGTCCCGCAAGAGGAAGTCCTCTCAGGATGATGGCCCTCAGCCTAAGAGGAAACCTTCAAAGTCCAGACCCCAGCAACGTCAACAGAGACGACAGTTTCCGGGTCCCGCTACTCCCCAAGTGGCTACGCAGCCGCAACAGACCTTTCAGTTGGTCCCCCAACCGGTGGTGTCGCAGTCGCCGGTCTTCACCCCTGCATACGAGCAACACTCGACTACCTTTCGTCCCAGAGGTAGGGGCTCAGGCAGAGGTTCCGGCAGAGATTCTTCTCGCCGTCCCTCCAGAGGCAGAGGAGGAAGGGGAGCTAGCGGTGGCAAACCCTCGGGACACCAGAAGCAATGATGTGCTTCCGGTGGGAGGAAGACTCCGCCAATTCCAGGATCGTTGGACCTTCGATCCCTGGGCACACAGCATCGTCAAGAAAGGACTGGGCTGGAGCTGAACTCAACCACCCCCAGCCTTCCAGCAATTCTTCCAACAGTCAACCCCCCTCCTGGAAGAATATGTCCTGGAACTCTTGAACAAGAAGGTGATCAGGAAGGTAAAGTCTTTGCATTCCCAAGAAAGACTCCGACAAACTCAGAGTCATTCTAGACCTATCCCCTCTCAACAAGTTCATTGCGAACAACAAATTCAAGATGCTGACTCTGCAACAAATAAGGACCCTTCTGCCTCAAAGGGCCTACACGGTCTCCATAGACCTGGCGGATGCCTACTGGCACATCCCAATGAATCATTACGCTTCCTCCTACCTAGGATTTCGACTCCAAAGGAAAAGTTACGCCTTCAGGGCCATGCCCTTCGGGCTCAACGTGGCTCCACGGATCTTCACCAAGCTGGCAGACGCAATCGTCCAACAACTACGTCTTCAGGGCGTCCAAGTGATAGCCTACCTAGACGACTGGCTAGTCTGGTCGACATCGCCCGAAGATTGTGTGAGAGCCTGCAACAAAGTCACCCAGTTCCTAGAGCATCTGGGCTTCAAGATAAATGTCGAGAAATCTTGCCTCTCTCCAGCTCAGAAGTTCCAATGGTTGGGAATCCATTGGGATCTTCAGTCACACCGCCTTTCCATCCCACAGAAGAAAAGGAAGGAAATAACAGGGTCTGTCAGAAGGCTTCTAAAATCCAAACGGATCTCAAGACGACAGCAGGAACAAGTCCTCGGCTCTCTACAGTTCGCCTCTGTGACAAACCCAGTGCTTCGTGCACAGCTTAAGGATGCCGCGGGAGTCTGGAGACGTTTCGCATCCATCGCTCGAAGAGACCTCAAGAGACGGCTTCCAAACAGACTTCGCTCACTATTAAAGCCGTGGTCGGAAGCAAAGGCCCTGAAAAGGTCCATTCCTCTTCAACACCCGCCTCCATCGATCAACATCCACACGGACGCTTCACTGGAGGGTTGGGGAGGTCACTCCCACCAACGACAGGTTCAGGGAACATGGTCTCCCCTATTCAAGACGTTTCACATCAACATCTTGGAGGCCATGGCGGTTCTTCTCACCCTGAAGAAACTCTCCCCGCCTCCCTCGATCCACATCCGTCTGACTCTGGACAACTCGGTGGTAGTCAGATGTCTCAATCGTCAGGGCTCGAGATCGCCCCAGATAAATCAGGTACTTCTTCCGATCTTTCGTTTGGCAGAAAGGAAGAAATGGCACCTGTCTGCAGTTCACCTACAAGGATTCCGCAACGTGACGGCGGACGCTCTATCGAGGACAAGCCCAATAGAGTCGGAATGGTCTCTAGACGCAAGGTCATTCTCCTTCATCTCTCACCAAGTCCCGGAACTTCAGATCGATCTCTTCGCGACGAGCAACAACAATCAACTTCCTCGATATGTGACCCCGTACGAGGACCCCAAGGCAGAAGCAGTGGATGCCATGTCACTGAATTGGAACAGATGGTCCAGGATATACCTGTTCCCCCCTCCCAACCTTCTGCTGAAAGTCCTCTCCAAACTGAGAACCTTCAAAGGGACAGCGGCCCTAGTGGCTCCCAAGTGGCCCCGGAGCAATTGGTACCCCCTGGTCCTGGAGCTGCAGCCCACGCTGATTCCCCTACCGGGTCCAGTTCTCTCTCAACAAGTACAGAAGTCGACTGTCTTCGCTTCATCACTGAAAGTCAGGGACCTTCATCTCATGATTTTCTCTCCTTAGCCGCAAAGAAAAGGTTTGGGATCTCGAAGAAAAGCTTAGACTTCCTCGAGGAATACAAGACTGAATCTACCAGACGGCAATACGAATCTTCCTGGAGAAAGTGGGTCTCTTTCGTCAAGGCAAAAAATCCTACGGAAATCACCATTGATTTTTGTATGTCCTTCTTCATTCACCTTCATGGACAAGGCTTAGTGGCTAACACGATTTCCACCTGCAAATCGGCCTTGACTAGATCACTCCTATACGCCTTCCAGATTGATCTGTCCAGTGATATCTTCAATAAACTGCCAAAGGAATGTGCTAGACTATGCCCAGCACCCCCACCAAAACCTATCTCCTGGTCCCTGGACAAGGTGCTCCATTTTGCTTCTAGCCTGGACAACGATTCGTGCCCTCTGAAAGACTTGACTCAAAAGGTTATCTTCCTTTTTGCTCTCGCCTCGGGAGCCCGAGTCAGTGAAATAGTGGCATTATCAAGAGAAGAGGGTCATATCCTGTTCGCAGAGACAGGAGAGCTTACCCTCTTCCCCGATCCAACGTTTCTTGCTAAGAATGAACTACCCACCAAGAGATGGGGCCCTTGGAGAATCTGCCCCCTGAAGGAAGATGTCTCTCTATGCCCAGTGGAGAGTCTTAAGGTCTATCTTCGAAGAACTTCAGATTTCGGTGGAGGACAACTCTTCAAAGGAGAAACATCGGGTAGCAACCTGTCACTGAAACAACTAAGAGCGAAAATCACCTACTTCATTCGCAGAGCGGATCCTGACAGTACACCCGCAGGTCACGATCCTAGAAAAGTCGCTTCTTCTCTGAACTTCTTCCAGAGTATGGATTTCGAAAGCCTCAAGAGCTTTACAGGCTGGAAATCATCGCGCGTTTTCTTCAAGCACTACGCAAAACAAGTGCACGAAGTAAAGCATTTCGTGGTAGCCGCAGGTAGTGTTATGAAACCTGCTGTTCAACTCTGCATAGAACAGTGAGTTACTTAGGACTTTAACCCTTTTGTGATGCATAGTGATTTAATGGACACTTAGTGTTTCTAATAGACTGTTCTTACCAAGGTGAAATGTCATAGACTTTACATGAGTGCCACATGCCCTAGGGCATGATGTGTTTTCTTTGAAAAAGACTGGCGTTCCTCTGGAACTTGTGTTTCTAAAAAGTAAATTTTCTTTTCAGAATCAAGATTAAAGTCTTTATTTTCTATGTACATTATTCTTTTATTATTGTAAATAAACTCTATATTCATTATTGTAATTACTACCATAATGATCTGCAATCTTAGAAATAAAATGTCTATTTTATTCCATGTGCGTCTCTCTCCGCTCCTATTCTTTATCAAGAAATATACGATTGTTATGGTTTCATTTACCCCTTTTCCCTGAAGAACGAGAAGAATAATATAAGTAATTATGTTATATGCTCACTCATGCCTTGATAATATTCCTATTCGAATATTAACCTTTGTCCTGTCTCCGAGACCAGATCGATCTCTCCTCCAGGGGGAGTAGTGAATGTTATTTACTTACCTATGCTTGATAATATTCCTACCCGAATATTAACCTTCGTCTTATCTCCGAGTCCAGCGTGAACTCTCCGCAGGGTGAGTAGCTCTTCAATGATCGCTTCGAGATGTTCCTATTGTCCACCAGGACTTCCCTGCCAGGGGGGCAGGAAGCTAGTTCATCATAGAATCTCTGGTAAGGACATGTTCTATAATACTGTTCGAAGCCCTTGGCACTTGGATTAAAAAGGGGAAAAATTCCACGATACATTAATTCTCTGGTACACTTCCATCAGGATGTCATGGCTTGAGCCCAAAAAACGGATTTTGATCGAAGCGAAAAATCTATTTTTGGGTGAGATAGCCATGACGTCCTGATGGACCCTTCCATCTATTCTAGTTCAGCCTTTCAGGACCCTCCCTGACCTGCTGTATCATGGAGATTAGCAGTAGCTGAGCTCAGGATGAGGACGGACGTGACGTCATTTAGCAATGACGCCCGTTTGTTTACGTCTCGAGTACCAAAAGCAGCCACGAATGAGAGTAACTGTGGAACGGCTCCTCAGTTACTCAGCCACCTTTCCATATCGAAATGTTAACTCTATATGGGATGTAGATAGCTATGTGGCGTGTTAATACATGCGTCCCCTGTTGATATACGATATCCTAGAGGGAACCTTTAGGGTACTCGCACCAGAAGTTAGAATTCTGTGATAACCTTTAGTTTAATTCTCTGGGAATATCCACTGTAGTTAAATATACCCTACACTCTTAAAAATTAAGGGTATAAAAGGGGTAGAAAAAGGGTATTTCTAGTGGTTAAAATAGCATACCCTATCGGGGTATATAAGAACTATAATATACCCTTTACAATATACCCATATCAAGGGTATAACATATACTTGAGATACCCTTCCTTAGGAGTATATCGCAGGTAAAAAATACCCCTTTACAGGGTATTCAATACGATATAAATACCCGTGTATATTAATTATAATTATATAATTAATATCCATTCCACCATTAGGTGTAGTTATAGCTTACAGTATATAAAATCATAAGGTCAATGATTTTAAAAGTTTGGTTTATCAATTTATTATTTCCATTACACTTGAAAATCAAAAGTATATATATATATATATATATATATATATATTGGTACATATATATATATATATATATATATATATATATATATATATATATATATATATATATATATATATAATTTTGAAGTAAGTTTATATTGTTGCCAAAAGTCACTTGATTAAACATTCTCAGTTATAATATATACTGAGGCTAGAGGACTGCTATTTAGTATATTTAATGATTGGAGGCTGTATGATGAGCATACCAGTTTGCAGCCCTCTAGCCTCAGTAGTTTTCAAGATCTGAGGGCGGACGGACAGACAAATTGCCATCTCAGTAGTTTTCATTTACAAAAAACAAAGTCAGTATAATACCTGTATACATATTATCATCAATTTAAATTCATAACATAAGGAAAAGCAACCACATATAGACTCATTATAATGCCTTGCCAATTTCTTTGCCCATGTACAAACAGAAGAGGGTAATTTGCAGTTTTGTTGAAATATATAAGATTCTAAGAATAACAAAGTTTTTTTCAATTGGTTTTGGACATTCCAATGAAAATTAAAAATATGACTGAAACACGCTTTCAAAAGTATTAGTAAACCTGGAGTTTTGCCTTGAAAAAAAAAAAAAAAAAACAGCCGCCATTGATGTGAAGCTGATATTCTCCTCTTCGAAAGGTGAGGACTGGGAGCTGGACATTCTATATCCTGGAAAGTATCAGAAACTGTGTAAACTGACCAGAGTTATATATACATTGGGAAAAGATAATTTTAGCAAGATATTTTAATGCATTAATACTATTTAAGTGAATGCATTGATTGACGCCTTTTAACAGGGAAGCGTGCAGGGATATAAGTTAATACTGTGTAAGGTAATCACTAGTTTTTGTTGCTTTTCTGGTGTTTAGCAGAAATAATTTTTAGGGTGAAAGTATATTTCGACATGTTATATACAAAAAATGACAACATATATGTATAATGCCGTATAGCAACAATAATAATACTATGTATTCTAATAACAGTGGGTTAACTCTTGTGAATGAGCTAGAACATATTCCTCACTCTCTCTAAAGAGTGATGGCAGAAGCTGCAAAGCAAACCGAACGCAGAAAACTGTGAAAAGAAAATATTTGTTAGTGTGTGCCTAAATACATATATATATATATATATATATATATATATATATATATATATATATATATATATATATTTATATTATATATATATATATATATATATACTGTATATATATATATATATATATATATATATATATATATATATATATATATAGAAAAGAAAAGGAAAAAATATCATGCATAAATCCTTAACTGTCTGCTACCGCAAGTCAAACTTTTTTAATTTGATAAAATTCTGGTGGAAAACAAATGTAAAATCAGTTTTTTCTCTTTTCTGAAACCTCGAAATTATCGTACAAAAGCGTACGATACCTAAGATATGTATCGTACATCGTACTGGACCCAAAATAATCGTACATATACGATAATTATCGTACGAATGGCAACGCTGAATGCAAGGCGAGAGAGAGAGGACTCGTGTCTACTCTCAGGTGTCGTACCTAGTGACAACACATTAATAACGGCTATCCGTGCGAAAGCTGCGCCTAGGTTGACCTGTAAGATTCTATTCCCCTCCCCATAATGTCGTATGTGCAATACATTCACCAAGAGCAATTTCTTATATATATATATTTATATATATATATATATATATATATATATATATATATATATTAATTGAATTATTATAACTAAAATAGTACTTATATTTCGTTACTAAAGTCTACTGACGAGTAGTATGTCAAAAGGCTTCGTCTCTGTTTTAACCATTTTTTCAGTGCAAACCACACCACACGTAGGTATATGCTATTTAGAATCATTGTAAAAACGAGATAAAATAATGTAAGTGTCATTCTAGAATAGTTGTGGTTCTTTCACCATAGTTATGAAATGCAACAGAGACGTACATATACGCTTATTCGTATGGTAAACGGCGTTTTTCTTTCAAGTCAGAGTTAGCAGTATATACAGTATACATATTGGGGACTACTGATGCTTGCATAGATGGACAGTTAGTGTTCTTACCTTGGTCAGCAATTACTAACAGTTGAAATGCAGTGTAGATATTATATTCCTGATAACGATAATTTGAAGTTACAGCTTACGGCAATTTATCTTCACTGCAGAGCACATCAGAGTCAACACACCACTGATATTTCCCGCCAAATTCCCGGGCTCTCGAAGAGTCTCGAGACGGCAACAATACAAATTGCCAAGTACTGCATTTTGTAGTAGGAACTTGCTTCAAAACTATCCATAACTCCAAACCAATATGTTGTTAGTAACTTTTTTGGTGCATTACACTATCAGTGTAACAATATGAAGATTTAATACAGAAAAAAATTTCATTTCATGACATGATCCCACAAATTTATCAAGCCCATTTTGAGACAAAGTATAAAAGAGGGTATATTATTCACAAAAAATACCCTGCCTCCTGATGTAGAGGGGTATTTTAGAGCCTTGGGGTGTTTTACATGTATATATACCTCAGCTCCAGCGTTATACCCTTTCTATACCTTGAACTTTTTACAGTGTAGGAAGCTACTGAAGGAACTTCCATCAGGACGTCATGGCTATCTCACCCAAAAATAGATTTTTCGCTTCGCTCAAAATCCGTTATATGTACATATATATATATATATATATATATATATATATATATACATATATATATATATATATATATATATATATATATATATATATACAGTATATATATACATATATATATATATATATATATATATATATATATATATACAGTATATAGAGTGCTTTCAATGACGTCACTGGAAATCGCCGGCGGCCATGCTGGAGGGCATACAAAGCGAAAACATGGCGGCTGCTACAGCGAATATGGACAATGAGAGCGACTTTGTCAAACAATTGTCGGGTGATGATAAGCGTTTTTACAAGCAGAAACTCGATCTAATTGATGGCCTAGATCCATACCAGATGCAGAATTCATTCAGTCAAAATAATGAGGATTTTCCCAGTATTTCATACATTGATATGGTGAACTACTTGGTACTGTCGGCCAACCCAGAACATGAGTGGGCATACATTTCCATTGAATAATCTGCTTCCAAAACTTGTTGTTTTTCCCTTTAATGCTTTTAAGTCCAAAATTAGATAAACACTGGGCCGATGAAGAGAGTGTTTATAATTATAATGCTAATATTGATCATTTAGCCTAACCTTGTGTATTATAATTTTTTATTGTCAAAATGTATGTAAAAGTTTTGCATTATTATGTAAAATCTCTATCAGTTCATGCCTAACCATTGTGTTTGTGTTTGGTTACAAATGCTATAATTTCTTATATACATATAAACATATGATGGACAAACTATTGTAATGTTCTTGGATGATCGTTTTGCCTCCTTGCAATTAAATGCGCAAGTTTAATGATTTTTTCGATGTTTCATATATAAGCTGAAGACCCCTTCGGATTAAACCAGCTTTCAGATATTATTATTATCATTATTCATAATCAATGTTTATTCATCACATAGGCCTATATGTCAGCACAATTTAATACACAAATTAAAATAAATATAAATATACACTTAATTATATATAGGCATGAGCACCTTGGCGAAAGAGAGACCTAGGTAAGTAGCCTTTGTTAATATAGCCAATATGGGCGCTATTAATTTTTGTTTTGTAAATCTGAGATGCCCCTTTTGATGTTTAAAAATTGAGATGCCCCCTCCCCCACACACACACTACACACTGAACTGACGATGATACTTGTAAAGTCACCCATGCGATCGGATATAGCATGTTTACACAGGAATAATGATACTTTTAGGGCCTAGCCGAGACTGACCTGATATGAAATGATCAGAACAAGATACGTGCGTAGGGTAGTGAGGATTCACGTAGATCAGCCCGTGATATTCTGGTCAACCACAAGTCACGTCTGCACTTGGATAATTCCTCTGTATCTTTTCCTGATTCTGAATAACTGCCGGTATGCGGTAGAAACTCTTGTCATCTCTTCGTCCTCGATTCCCACAGCCAGCAATAGCGCAAAAACTGGGCATTGTGTGAATGTGAATGTGATGAAATGGCTAAATATTCAACAGTTCAACCATAGCTATTCACTGAACGCGTCTTTGTATGCCCTCCAAGATGGCGGACCGGAAGTTTGATGACGTGTATTGAAAGGACTCTATATATACATACATATATATATATATATATATATATATATATATATATACAGTATATATATACATATATACATACATATATATATATATATATATATATATATATATACAGTATATATATACATATATACATATATATATATATATATATATATATATATATATATATATACTGTGCATACATACATACATACATACATATATATATATATATATATATATACATATATATATATATATATATATATATACATATATATATATATATATATATATATATATATATATAAACAATATAATGAAGAACGCTTGAGGTTAACATAAGTGTTTAGATTTTAAATTCTTAATTGGAAAATATGCGTTTTAACATTTGCGAATAACCCAGTATAATCGTTACTTGAAAAATAACGAAAAGATACTTGCAAACATCTTTCTGGCTCTCTATTCTATGTATGAAGAGCGTCAAATATGAAGACTGAAAGAATTTTAGATTTCCTAGTGTGTACATATTGTAAGCCAATATTTACCAAAATTAATTTCTTATTGGGTTATAGAAAATCTGTTGGTCACACTCTTTACTCGGTTTATATGCATTTGCACTATCCAAAAGAACTTTTTATCTTAAACTTTATTTTTTTCTAAATAACCTTAGGCCTATCTAATAATTTATGCTAATACCTTCCCTGTCACTATGGTGCCAATCAACTACTACTCTCTGCACTTTATTACTTAAAAATTCAATAATGGTGTTCAGAAAAGACACATATATTCTCCTATGTTTAAGTTTGAAAACAATTGCTTCATGATTAACACAGTCAATTACAGTCCAAAATCAAGGCCAAATATATATATATGTATATATATATAATTTATATATATATATATATATATATAAAATATGTATATATACATGTATGTATATATATATATATATATATATATACTGTATATATATATATATATATATATATATATATATATATATATATATATATATATATATATATTTATATATATATACAGAGAGAGAGAGAGAGAGAGAGAGAGAGAGAGAGAGAGAGAGAGAGAGAGAGAGAGAGAGAGAGAGAGAGAGAGAGAGAGAGAGAGCCTGTTCTGTATCACGTTTGATATAAAGTAGGTAAGCCTCAGTCCATTTTCTCGGAATAACAAAAACAGGGCTTAAAGAAATGTAATTTATTGCCATCTGGTTTCGACAGTTGCTCACATTTCGATATCGTTTTTGCCCTCTACCATTGCCTCCGGGATTTGGGACGAGCTCTGGGTCAGGACTCCGGGATTTGGGACGAGCTCTGGGTCAGGACTCCGGGATTTGGGACGAGCTCTGGGTCAGGACTCCGGGATTTGGGACGAGCTCCCGGGTCAGAACTTCCTTCGTTTTGTGACTTTACAAATTCAGGACTGATTTAGTCAGGGCGAAATTCTTAGATTCCAGACGTCATGTTTTTGCACATTCATCTTCATATATGAAAAACATGTTCGGTGTCTTAGTTTCTATTATTATTATTATTATTATTATTATTATTATTAGCTAAGCTACTACCCTAGTTGGAAAATCCGGATGCTACAAGCCCAAGGGCTCCAACAGGAAAAAAAATCTAGTGAGGAAATGAAATAAGGAAACAAATGAACCACAAGAGAAGTAATGAACCATTAAACTAAATATTTTAAAATCAGCAACAACCTTAAAATAGATCTTTCATATATAAACTATATAGAGTTTCGAATAAAGAATGAGGACTTATACCACTTTCCGAATATGCCAATCTTGTATCCTATTTTCATTCCCGGTATAAACAATATTCTCTGTCAGGGAGAATGAAATGTGGACTGAATCACTGGAACACTATCCAATTCCTCTACGGATCCTTTCATTCCTCCCATTTCTTCATATCCCTCCATACTTTTGATTCCATAGGAAGACTTGATTGACGGGTCTGTTTAGCAAAGTGACAGACTGAGATTGTATCTCTGTCTTTTACTTAAAATTCCTTAAATGATCATCTCATACTTTTTTAGACTTTTGATAAAGTTCAATTTCCATCGATTCCAATCGCTGTGCTGGTAAGTTTTTTTTTCTTTCTTTCTTTCTTTTCTGACGAACACAACCAGCCTAGAAGTAGCCACCATTATGACTGTAGTATAGGCAGTGACCGAAGATAAGAAAATTATCATGAATTTCTCGACATCATTTGAGACATCTAAATATGAACACTTCAAGAAAAAAATAGCAGCATAGTAAAAAAAAATGGGAATTATTTTATTTGTAAGGCAACTTTTATAACTTTACTAAAGCATTTCCATCGCCCCTTCTCTACCGCTCTCAGCAACAAGGTTTGCAACAGACTATCGTTAGGCAGCATTTATGACCTACACTGCACATTTTGTCAGCTCTTCTTGCCAACTTTGAAAATTCCCTTTTCAAACCTGAAATAAGGAAACCGATAGAATAGTGTGCCTGAGTGTACCCTCAAACAAGAGAATTCTAACCCAAGACAGTGGAACACCATAGTACAGAGGCTATGGTACTACCCAAGAATAAAGAACAATGGTTTGATTTCGGAGTGGCTTTCTCCTAGAAGAATTGGTTACCGAAGCTAAAGAGTTTCATCTACCATTATAAAGTAGAAATTAGCCACCGAACAATTATAGTGCAGTAGCTAACCATTTGAGTGACGAAGAAAGGTTCGGTTATCTTAGTGTTGTCAGGTGTATGAAGAAGAGGAGAATGTCTAAAAATAGGCCTGACTAATCTGTGTATAAGTAGATGAAGTAAAAATGAACCGTAACCAACGAGGTATCCCCTATAATACTATCTAGCCACTCAAAGGACCTAATAACTCTCTAGCGTAGTATATCAACGGGTAACTGGTGCCTTGGCCAACCTAGTACCTTCAAGATTGTGTTGACCAACAACCACATTTGTCAGTTGCCTTCTAATAATGTAAGTTTCATCGTTATAACAATCCTGGTATTTCATTCGAAGTGGATCAGCGAGCTAAGTTAATTCAACTGAAATGTAAAAGTCAGAGTAAAACTGAGACAATATAGTTATCGAATTTTGCGAAGTAAGATAAAGCAAAATGCTTCGTGGCTAAAACCTATTCCTTTAACGAGAGGCCATAGTTCAGGAGAAAGTTGCGAATAATGAAAAATAATTTAAACGATCAAGTAGGCAAATTCCCGGAGAACGATTTGCACACTACAGATGACACTTATCTGAAGTCTGGTTAAAATACCAGAATATTCATGAAAAAATGAAGACCACATCTTCCCTTATTTTTTTTTTTTTTTTTTTTTTACATAACTTATTAAATATTCCCCTAATGCAGAGGGCTACTTACAACCATTTTACATAGCCTACTATTAAAAAAAATTATATGAATAATCTGAGAAATTATTAATCCTGGAAGCTAATTTGATGAATAATGTAGCCTTCAGAGGATAAATGTGATGACTAATTTTAGAAAAAATGAACGGTATCTTTACATATATATTCGTACAGGTATATTCTTCCATATAATAGAGAGATAAAAAGCGAATAGATACGCGACAAATAACAAGAACGTGTAAAACTGAATAGTCTTACAAATTGTATAAAAAAAACATGTGACTCGAGGGAAAGATTTAACCGAGGGACAGATATATCTTCCCAGCCTTAGAGAAGAAAGAGGGAAAGTGATGGATGAACAGTGGTTTTACGCTTATATATGATAGTAGATGGGAAAAGCGAAGTTTAGGTAGCAAAGAGAATAGAAAATTATATATATATTTATATATGTATATATATACATATATATATTTATATATAAATATATATATATATATATATATATATATATATATGTATATTAGAATATCTCTCTCTCTCTCTCTCTCTCTCTCTCTCTCTCTCTCTCTCTCTCTCTCTATATATATATATATATATATATATATATATATATAGTATATAAAGTAAACTGAGTGGTAGTGTCACATAAAAGTAAAATTGCGAATATATATATATATATATATATATATATATATATATATGCATATATGTGTATATATATACACACATATATATACATATATATACATACATATATATATATATATTTATATGGAAATATTCTGCAATGATGAATATGCAATATGATAAAAACGTACTTACACATATGCTTATGTTTCTACACATACAAAAACACACACACATAAACATATATATGTATACACACACACACATATATATATATATATACATATATATATATATATATATATATATATATATATATATATATATATATATATACACACTTTTACAACATTGAGTAGCATAGCTTAACTGTGATTGGCAGTAGAAAAACAACAAAAAAGTTATTACCTTATTCATATCAATGCTCATTTGCGCTCCTTTCACGCCCTGCGCCATTCACAAATATTTATCTATGAGAGGTATGACTCAGTGACCGAGTTCTGAAGTGGCTTTCGCAAAGTGGGGCTTTAAAGATTCATAGGTCACTCATAAATGGTAGAAGCAAATGACAGTGACGATGCCCTAGCAGGACAATGCCCTAGAGACTGACCATAGACTGTATACATTATAACCAGGGAGGGTCAGGTAATGGCTGCTGATGATTCAGCAGGTAGACCTAGAGGCTCCTCTAAACCCTAATCCTTAGCTCTCAAGGATAGTGAGGTTGTAGACACTACAAGAAACTATAGAGCCTGAGCGTTTCTCGAACCCCGGTCCGGCCTATCACTAGGCAGTCACGTTTCCTATAAGCTACCGAGTAGCTTAAAATGGGCATCGGATGCATAGTTGGATCCATAGGACTGAAAGAACCAGCCACCTCACTCCACAATCCAACGGAATATTAAGCATGACTCTCTCAAAAGCCCGCGTTTTACATAAAGTAAAGCAATCTAAAATGAACGATAACACTCTACATAGCATATTTTCGATACACCATCAGTGGTGTGGGGCAGATTTTTACATTAATCTAGCTATTCATGGATCCATATACAGTAAGTATTTATTCTTCCCTGCCTTCTCTTTTTCCCTCACTGATTTGTAGAGGGCTCTCAGAATACTGTAATATTCTGCGTCATCTTATCATGTAGTTTTCAGAGCAGTCTCAAACTGAATTGAGTATTGGACCCAACTGGTCTATCATTATATTGAAGTACACGGATAACCGTGCTTATTTATTTATCTATCTATCTATCTATCTATCTATCTATCTATCTATCTTCATATATATATATATATATATATATATATATATATATACTGTATATATATACATACATACATACATACCTTATATACACACATATATACACACACATATGTTTATATATACATATATATGTATATATATATATATATATATATATATATATGTGTATATATATATATATATATATATATATATATATATATATATGTATGTATGTATATATACTGTATATACACTAATGTAAAAAGGGTATAATTCTTAATAACTGTCAGATCATTTATGAATTGTGTGGTCATAAACTCATGATACTACCATATGCTTGTTCAAAATAGTCTAGATTAATAAGGAAACACGACTTGTACTTTTACTATTAAATACAAAACCATCAGCTTTGAGATATGATAAATAGATATAGAGCTGTCAAATGTAAGCTTTAAATTGTTTACATAGTCGCTACGAATTTTCCAGAATAATTTTCATATTGATATGCAAGAACCTTGGGCGCTGTGGTGGGAAAAAAATAACATGAAAGTGTGACTTTCTTAGCTAATGATGTAGGGACAGAGAATTGACGACTATTTTATCATATCAGAGATAATTAACCGATTTTCAACCAAATGTAATTGCAGAAAATTTCAACATATTTCTCCAGTGCGAACTTTTGGTCAAAGAATGTTGCACCAAAACGCTTAAGAAACGGAGATCCCATTGAGAAAGTTTGGGTCGTTTTCACTCCTTTCTTTTCGTTTCTTGTGGAAATAAATCTTGGCGAAGAATGACAATAGTGCTAAAGAATTATTTGGAGGTCGGAGGGAATAAGTTGAAGTGAACATAATGGAAAGTGGAAGTTTGGCGATCCTGACCCTTCAGAGGCTAGCGGGAAAAGACGGGAGGGAAAAAGATGGAATGTGTCGTTTTTGGTTTCGAGGAAACGGCCGAGAAGAAACAGGCAATGGGGAGGAAAGCAAAGTGTGAAGCTACAGAGGAGATATTTCTTTCTTTATAAAAAATAAACTTAAATTCAATTGATCTTTGTTTATCTTCTAATCTAATAAATTCAGATCTTGTATTATCTATGGATTTTATCAGACTGTTTCCAGGCAGCTATAAAACACAGCGCGATGAAGACACATGCTTCAAAATGACACTTGAAGGCCACTCATGAATGGCAGAGGCAAGGTACAGTGACAATGCCCTAGCAAGTAGGGCAATACCCCAGAGACTGACCATATATACCATATGATCAGTGACCAAGCCTCCCTCTCCACCCAAGGTAGAGCCAAGGAGGGCCAGGTAATAGCTGCTGATGACTCAGCAGGTATACCTATAGAATCCCCCAAACCCACCATCCTTAGCTTACGAGGATGGTAAGGTTGCAGACAATAAAGGAACTAAAGAGTTTGAGTGGGACTCGAGCCCCCGTCTGGCGATCACCAGGCAGAGACGTTACCAATGAAGCCCCAATAAGCCTAGTTTAATCATATCGCTTAGTTATTAAACTAGAAGTCAGAACCTTTTCTAAGAAGGTATTAAGAAACCTAAGCACAGAAGAGATTTCTGGACCCTAGTCTCTTCTTAGTTATCTGGTAACAAGTTGATCATTGACTTTGAAATCCTTTTCTTCCCATGCGACATCAATCTTCCCACCTCGCTTTGTCTCAATATCTTTTAGCTGCACTCTATTAAATTGGCTTTTATCTATGTGTGAAGGGAATCAAGAGAAACTATCGGTTGCTCTCCTCAAGTGAATGTTGCTGGAATCAGATTTAGCTGAGGGGAGATTTCTTTATTAAGTTTAAGATATTAAATGATAAAAGTGGAATCGTAATATCATACTTTATGATAAACTCGTAGAATAAGACATGAAAGACTTTTGATTGAAGTTAGGAAAGGTAATAGAATTTAGAACAAAACTAAGTGTATCGAATAGTTAAAAAAGAAATAACAGGGAAGGGGGAAATCGGCATCACTATCATGGTCACTGTTATCGTCAACAAAAAACAAAGTAAGACTGAGGAAACGGATAAAAAAATAAACATCTCGACAATAAAGGATGTGGAGATGAAAAATGACCGCCATCTGGAGAAGCAACAAGTGGAATAAAATGAAAGTGGAAATAATATGCTGAGAGTTTTGGCAAAGGAAGATATGTAGCGGAAAATGGGAAGCTGATGACCCGGCATTATTCGAAAGCGAAAGAGAATTCTTAGAAAGGAACATCTTTGTCTCGTAAAACGATGCTGCCAACTGTATTGAAAATTATTTGAAACTATTGTGTTGAACCGTGGCCATGTATGAACGCTTCAAGTTTTCCAGAACAAAAACATTTAGATAAAAAAAATAGATGTTAAAACGTTATGTGAACTTCGACGACTAAGATAAAACAAATAGGCTGGGCAAAATGAGTTCTTTATCTCTAAATCCCTTTTCTCACTTTTCTCCCTTTTGTTTTAAAAGTTTGTTGTCCTTTTACAAGCACTGTCATCTTTACTGAATTATTTTGCAAAAATCATTTCCTTAAAGGAGCAAACATTTCACTCTTAATGATATAGGATAGTGTTATGTATTTTGTACTGTAATACTATATGCGCTACGGGTATTAAGAGTAATGTTGTACAGTATTGCATGGATAGAACATGTTCCAACATAGATTATAAGTGTACTAGCGTTTTATGAAGGATTTAATCATTAATTAATTGTCCTAGAGTTAGGATGTGATTCTTTTTACTTTTGTAATGCAGTAGGATCCAATCTTTTATAGAGCGATGCTTATTTGTTATTTTTGTGTTATTGTGTACGAGTTTTATTTACATATTATCACTTGAGAGTCAGAAGTTGTTACTGTAGATAAAAAATGTAGACCTAAGCAAGATTAAACGTATTTTTAATAAGAAGTCTCTGATTATATCCCGTCTACCCAGAAGACAAGTTGGTGAAGATGATGGCATAGTGACATTCTCTACAATCAACTATTATTATTCTGGGTATGTTTGAGGGCAGTTTTTAACTTTGATAACCAACACCATATCTACTATATTACTATTATATAAAATTTCTTACAATTAAGAACAACTGTTTTCCACAGAAAGAGCATCAATCTCTTTGACCGCCTGAACGATATATCTACAATTCCGTTCTTTTGAAGCAACCATGAAGTCACTGCTCTCTGTATATGGTTTAATTGCCCATTGATGTATGAAAATATCGTTTTGCAAGCATTTTATTTACTAGAGAGACAAATATTTATGCGAACTACAAGCTAAAAGTTACAATTGGAATATTTTGTATAACTTTCGATTTGGAAGAGTTCCCAAAGATTAAGGCGTCTTTGAAGGACTACTGAGTTTGTTGTATCATCAAGCAACTTGATGTGAAGCAAAGCGCATGCACGTTTTGGAACTTTATCCTGTGGACTATTTGTACAGCGTACACTTGACACATTTACGTAGGATCTGGTTGTTATACCCAGTATCTTGATTAATGAATCTCTTTCGACTCCAACAGATTGATTCTATAAATTAGGATTGCTTGATTGATTTTTAGTTTTCTGGAATATATAAATTGGGATTTTTTTTAGAGAAGTTATATTTTGCTTTATTATTATAAGCATTTTGAATTTACCAATATCTGAATTAAGTAAGCGTAAGAAAAGTTCATTTCTTGGAATGAGAAAATGTAGATATTTTCATGTACTAATATGATATATACAGGAATGAAAACTCAAGTACAATAAAAAAAAATTAAATCCAATAGATTTACTTGTAACGCATATGTTGATTTCATTGCTTTTAAAAGGTTGTTTTGAAATTAAAACATGTAGATATTTTCACAAATTATATAAGATATATGCAGGAATGAAGCTCCTAACAAAAAAATAATTGGAATCCAATAAATGTACTTTTAATGTATATGTTGATGCCTTCATTGTTTGTTGTATACGGAGGTGCTTAGAAAGATTATACCAGAATTTTGCGAGCATGTTTTGAAAAAGTATCCAATGCTACTTTGAACGTAAACTTGATCAGAAGAAGAATTTGTAGAGCTATTGAAAATTAGTGCAGATTGCTTTCAATTATTACGACAGCAATGGCGGATAAGGCCTATGGATTATAGAAATGGGACATAGGATATATTGCGACCAG
>NC_090730.1:133602879-133605379 GCF_036898095.1 Palaemon carinicauda
ATAAATCAATACCTCTCCATTCATCCTCGCCCACGTCACGCTTCATAGTTTTCAGCCATGTAGGCTTGAGAATTCAAACTCTCCAAGTGCCCTGTGGAGCCCAGTTGAAAGTTTGGTGAACTAATCTCTCTTGAGGAGTGCCAAGAGCATGCCCAAACCATCTCCATCTACCCCACACCATGATCTCATGCACATATAGTACTTGAGTGATCTCTCTCATAATTCATTTCTAATTCTGTCCTGCCATTTAACTCCCAATATTCTTCTGAGGGCTTTATTCTCAAAGCCACTAAATCTGTTGGATATTGTTTCATTGTCATACTAGGACTCATTTTTCATACAGTGACATCGATCTCACTGAACTAATATATAGTCTGACTTTTATATGTAATTTCAGGCGATTTGATTGTCAAATGCGACTTAATCTATCCATTTCCTGGATTGCTTTTTTAAATCTTTCATTAAACTCCAATTCTTAAGACCCTGTATTAGAGATCATAGTTCCTAAATATTTAAATGATTCTAATTCATTACTCCTTTCTCCTTCCAATGATTTTTCATCTTCCATTGCAGATTCCGTTCTCATCATCTCTTATCTTTCTTTTATTTAGCCTGAGCCCAACCTCATATGATATTTCATGTATTCTGGTAAGAAAGCATTGCAAATCCTGTGGTGTTCTGCTATTAAGGACATACTCCAGGTCAGCTAATTTCCTATTATCAATCTAGTCCAATCCTTCTCCACCATCCCCAGCTGTTCTATGCATTACTAAATCTATGAGGAGGATAAACAACATAGGTGACAACACATTCCCTTGAAGTACTTCACTGTTCATTGGAAATTCATTTGATAGGACCCCACTAACATTAACTTAGCACTTGTTATGGTCATGAATAATAGAATTTATATAGTTAAGATGAACTTCATAATAACCAGAAAATTGGCCAGTGCACATTATGAAATACTTTTTCATAGTCACAAATGTCATCAAAAGTGGATTTCTATATTCTATACATTGCTGTACATGTCTTGAAATATAAATTTGTTCATTGCAACTTCTACCTTTTCTAAATCCTGCTTGTTCCTCTCAGCTTTTCCTCAATCTTTTTCTCTAGTCTCGTTAGAATAAGCATACTATATATTTTCATGACAACTGACGTAAGTGTGATGCCTCTGTAATTATTGTAATCTGCCAGATCTCCCCGTTTTGCCAGTTCCACCAACACTATTATCTCCCATTATCAGGTTTTGCGTCTTAACGCCACATTCTACAAAAGGATCTTGTTAGTTTTCTGGGAGTCACTTCATTTTCGGCTAATATCTTAGCAGTTATTCCATCGTATCCAGGGACTTTCTATCTCCCAAGTTTTTTAATGATAGCTTCGACTTCAAACACACTGAATTCATTCATGGCCCCATCAAGGCCTTCCTCAGCTTCAGGTATATCATCAAATTATTCCCTTTATATATTCTGTACACGACCTCACTAAAGTGTTCCATCCAACGTTGCCTTTCTTCATCTTCGATTGTTATAACAGATATATATCTCTTTTTTGATGGTATGTGTTTTTTCTTCTTTGTCTCAGTAGAAATTTCATTAATAGTTCTACGAGCAATTCTTACGCTATAGTCATGCCTGGCTTTTCTTTTGACTTCACTATCAATATTGGAATACTTAGCATGCTCTACCTTGTAATTTTCATTACTTCCTCGAAAACTTTCAACGATCAATTTCTGTCTTTGTCTCCTTTTTAAAGTATCCCAAGTATCATTTGATATACACGAGTTTCTCCTTTTAACTGCATGTCCCATAATTCCATTACCAACTGACTGACTAATGTTCTTAATATCAAACCATTCTTCGTTAATTGTCTGGTATTCGTCTCTTGAAATCTCCAAAACTGCAAATCGATTTCTAAATTCAACTGCAAAGGTTTCTTTGTGTTCATCTTCTAGTAGCTTAGTTGTATAAAATCCAGGTATTCTATCTATATTTCTATTGTGTACTTGCAGCTTCAATTTCAGTGTGCCAATGAGGAGCTGGACTACCAGTATCTATACCTTTATTGCTTCTCACATTTCTCAGATTCCTCCTCCTCTTTTTATCAACTGCTATGTTATTATTTGATTTTTTGTAATTGCTACATGGTGAAGTCCATGTATATTTGTGGATGTTCTTGTGCTGGAAAAGACTACCGCCAATAACGAGATTGTTTGTTGAACAAAAACTTATAAGATGTGCTCTATTTTCAATTGCAATTTCGCCAAGACCCTCAACACCCATCACATTCTTCATCCATTGATTATTTCTTAAAACTTTAGCATTGAGGTCACCAATCACAAATTTCATATCTCTCTAGGGGATCTCATCTCCTACACTCTGCAGTTCTTCATAGTATTCATCTTTCATTTCTTCAGGGGAATCATTTGTTGGTGCATAGCAGACAATTATGCTTATATTACACAGCTCTGATTTAACTTTGTAAGTAAAAATTTACT
>NC_090730.1:133620379-133627879 GCF_036898095.1 Palaemon carinicauda
TAATAATAATAATAATAATAATAATAATAATAATAACGGAATACAGATTTTTATTGCAAACAAAAATAGGATGATAATGATCCTACAATCATAAAAAAATCAGAACACCATGCGCACTAACTTCAATGCACCAAGTTAAACATGAATTTCAAATTCTATTTTTAAGCTGTTGAAAGAGTACACCCAACTATAAATATTCCAAGACTATATCGTAAATATTTTAATATTTTTGCCATCATATTTTCATCGTCCGGATAAAATTCAGTAAAGCTCTCTCAAATCCTCCTCCTCCTCCTTCATCATAGTATTACCATTATTGTCTAGCGAATGAAATTTACCAAAATATGACGTACCTCCTGAGGTTTAGCGTCAAGCAGGACGGTGTTCCTTTCCCCCTCCCCCCGTGTCGTACCATTCATCCGGATTTGGCAACATCTGGGTTTAGTTATAATAGTTCCCCATCTGACAATTATATCTGGATTTACTTTGAATCTCAGAAATGACCTGGCCAGTTCTGGGGCTGAGCTAGGCCATTGACTGTTATGGAATATATGGAATAATCGAGCTTTTGCACGAGTTGATATAGCCTGAGCATATGCTCTAGTTAGAAAAATTATATTTTTAAATTTTGTTTTATTAAGATATAAATTGCGTTTAGGAGTTAGAGTGTTAAATATAATTAATTTTCAATTCTCTTTATAATATGTTTTACGTAAACAAAAAAAAAAAAAAAAATACAACACACAATTAAACATTGGCTACTTCCAGTAATTCTATTCAGTTTCTGTAAAGGGAATAGGATTATTCATCAATGATTATTTGGAAAAGTAAACATCAATAAGCGGTGCAAATCCAATGAATGTTTTGCTTTTTCTTTTGTAGAAAAATGAATGAATTATAGAGAACCTTAAGTTTAATTAGTGAAAATTTTGAGTCAGGAAATTTTTCTGTCAATCATAAAAAACTGTCACTTTTAATTTGCAACTTTACGAGTGTCTGATATATCACAACAAATGCCTATCATGAAGTTTATTTGCGAAAATATTTTTCGCCATAGATATTTGCATTTGAAAATTCGATATAAACAGTGATTGTCCTTCAAACGTCATTTTTACCGAATTTCTTACGGAGTGAACAACAATGAGACAATTTCGTGTATAATATCGTGATATTTAATAAATGTCAATAATTTGTCACCCAAGATCCTTTAAATAATTGTACCTTTTAGTTATTTATGTATAAATACAACACATCTGTACAGTATCACCACTCCTTCGCTCTTTCTCTTACATAAGGACTTCGTGAATTTGTATAAAAAATATATATCCTTGAAAGTAATTCAAGTAGCACGAATGTCAGCTCAACACAAAACTGCCCAGCAACCTCACGGACTCAAATAAACATGAAAGGCGTATCTCAAACCTCTTCCTTTAAAGGCTTAATACTAATGAAAGGAGTGAACGAACCGGAGAGAGAAATATAAGACCCCTGAAAGTCCTTGGAAGTTTTCCCTCCAAAGACTCTTTGAGTCCTCCTTCCCACAAGTTTATGCGATGTTTTAATCCTTTTAAGGTTTGTATCCTTTTGGGAATTGATGGCTCTCGCTAATTGGAAAGACTTCATGCTCTCTCCTAGGAAACTTGACAAAACGCATCTTACTCGAAGGGGGAAAAAGCTTTGCGGTCTCTGGTCCGATGGTGATCTTCTATTTGTTATCCGACACAGACTTGGATCTCATCCTTGCTTGGCTGAACACTTTGAGGCTTCGAGCATCTCGTGTCTCTGATATGTGGCAATCCTTTCTTAGCGTATTTCATAACAGGATATAGTAACTGCAGGTCAATAACTTTAAAACAGTGATTTAGAAAATGGATATGCCTGCATGTAGCTATGAGTCTCGTGTATTATCATTATTATTATTATTATTATTATTGTATAAACCAATCTGTAATCCTAACTAGAAAATCAAAATGCTACAAGCCTATGAGCACCAACAGCAAAATCAGCCTAATGTAGAAATGAAATGAAGTAATGAATCAAATACAAAGCATAAAAGACAAGGAAACATTTTGTAACTAGATATTATAATGTATATACTGGAAAATGATTTATTTCCGATTTCTTGAAGTAGAAATGAATATCCGAACATCTGATATCCTGCAAACTCTGCTCATGGATTGGCCTTTGTTTTCTATGCCTTATGGCACAATAGGTCACGTTAAATGACCCCGCTGGTCAGATAAGAACCAGGTGTACAAGGTTAGGTTAGGTTAGTTATAGATAGTTTAGAAACCATCCGTGTATCTTAAATGATTCATGGTGATACAGGTTACGTAAGGTGGTACCGTCCAGTTGAGGACCTGAGGTAATCTATTTGAGATTCTAACAGAAGAGTGGATTCAGAATTAGACAGCAGCTAGTCTTGGTCACAATGAAATAGAAAATTTACGAATCACCTTTGAATTCGGATAGATTACTTGAATATATATGTTTTCTAAGTTTAATGAGATCGAAGTCGTGAAGCATAAAAAATTGGAAATGTCCCTACGATCGATCTGTTAGACGGGGTTCGAGGCCCAGTCAAGCTCGATAGTTTCTTGTAGTGTCTGCAACCTCACTAGCCTTATGAGTTAGGGGAGCTTATAGGTCTACCTGCTGAATCAACAGCAGCCATTGTTAGGCCGTCACTGGTTGTTGCTTGATAAAGTGGGGACTTAGGAGTTGATCACATGTATTGCATTTTTGGTTAATCTCTCAAGCATTGTCCTACTAGGGTATTGTCACTGTCCCTTCCATCTGTCATTCATGTGTGACCTTTAAACCTTTGAGAATTTTCTTTGAAAATTTGTATAAAAACAGTTTCCAACTTATCCTTTCACATCAACTTAAGCCTTCCATATACCAATACAGAAACGTAGCATTTTTGTGATGGGACACCAGGTATTTCCCAGGCTTCTCTTTTTGAAGGAATCTAGCTTCCGTATAAGTATATGGCAAAAGTGAGACCTGTGATAACATAAAACATTATTTGAAGTTTTTTCTCAATAAGATAGTCTCTCCATTTCAAACCGAGTGAGCAAGAAAGAGGAAAGAAAATCTAGTACATGTGAAAGGTCTCTAAGTCGAAATACTGTAATATCATTCTTAGCTTCATCTGCAACGACATTTTATTTAGAACATCCCTCAGTAATATAATTAAAAGTGTTTCTCTGTTATAAATGTGAGAATTATTGAACGGCACAAGAGCACCTTTAAAGTAATTTTAGTGGTCTTCAAATGAATCTCTAAAACAGAAAGGAATGAATGCATAAACTACTAAAATAAAGCTGAGCATAACAAAGCAAAATAATTCAGTGTGGCAGCTCCAGTTTGTTATGCTTTCCAGAGAGAATGAGATGATTTGAATTATTCAAATATGCAGAGCCATTGTTTTGAAGCCGGAATATTCCTTATTGTAACGGCAGGGAAAAATTCCCACCGAAATCATACAAGTTAAAAAAAAAGGTTCATCACAAAGAAATTATACCATACTGGGATTATTGAATTATGTAATTAGCAAGCGATTGTCGAAGCTGATTATACATCCAAATAAGGAAAAAGGAAAGAGAAAGGGAAAGAAGTAAAAATATTCTACCAATCACATTCGCCCAATCTATGATTTGCAAAAGCCACGGTTACTTTTTAACTTCTTCATTTCCAAATAATTTCAGAAATGCGAAATGAAGAAGAATAAAAAAAAAAACTGTACTTCCCAGGCTGGAATAGAACTCATCTATCATGAATACTTAGGTAAGTACATGGACCACGAGGAGTGACTATTGCACTGCACGTGTTTCACACACACTCAGTAGAGCACAGACCTCCGCCGCGGCAGCTTATTTCTCGACCTTTTGCTCCGCCTTGACCTCTGACCATAATGTGTATTAATTGACGTGGATTTTCATACACGCAAATATGAACCAAGTTAGAAGTCTCTGTGACAACGATGTCACAACTTATGGCTGATTACGCGAATTGGACATTTTTGCTTGACCGTGACCTTGACCTTTGACTTTGACCTTCCAGCTTTTTACATAACAGTTAATCCCTGCAAGTTTCATTACTCTACGATTAAAATTGTGGTCAAGAAGCTGTTCGCAAACAAACACACGCACACCACAAAAACAAACACACAATCAAGGGATAAAACACAACCTCCTTCCAAGTTCGTTGGCGGAGGAAGCAATTTAAAACATGCGATGGCAAGCTTATACAGGTTGCTGTATTTTCAGTGCAAAAGAAACATCCACTTGCCAGATGATTTTCATAAGGTTAGGGGAATCAAATGCTCATGTCAGATTTAATATTCACCAATGGTTTCTTAAAGGGAGTAAAACATCCATTTTAATGCTAATATGCATAGATTGTATGAATCAGATAAGCAGAAGTTCATTTCAGTTGTAAAATGTAAATAATATCTCAATATATTTAAGTGGTAATTTCGGTTTATATATTCATAAAAAATAATTATAGAAGAATTGCATGCTCATTTAGATCTAATTGTTCATCAATATTATCTTTACAGGAATGAAATGTTCATTTCCTTTTTAATACCTACTTTCAAATAATTTACTTCTTTTCCCTTTTTCCTTTTTATTCCAAGGTTCTCATTAAAAAGCTTACATTTTAATATTATAAGTTCATCACTATTTCATCTACATTAAAAATAAGATTGTAAACTAATATATATATATATATATATATATATATATATATATATATATATATATATATATGTATATATATATATGTATATATACATCATATATATATGTATATATACATTATATATATATATATAAATATATATATATATATGGTTAGATATATATGTAGCTATATATATAGATATATATATTATATATATAGATAGATATATATATATACTGTATATATGTATATATATGTATATATATGTATATCTATATATATATACATGTATATATATATATATATATATATGCATATATACATACATATATATCTATATATATATATATATATATATATATATATGCATATATACATACATATATATCTATACATGTATATAAATATATATATATATATATATATATATATGTGTGTATATATATATATATATATATATATACATATATATATACACACATACATCTATCTATATATATATATATATATATATATATATATACTGTATATATATACATACATACATATATACATATACATATACATACATATATACGTATACATATACATACACACATATATATATATATATATATATATATATATATATATATATATGCATATAAATAAAACCAAAAACAAACTATTTGAAAATACGATTGTTATAGAATATTAATTTGCTTCCTAATTATGTTACCTCGATGCATAACAAACATTAAAGCCTGAATTCATCCGTAATGAAAGGCTTTTCACAAATCAAATGACTGTTTGCACCCATATGACTTGTTTATATTATAAGCTAACTATAGCAACAATAGGCTCGTTTTCTATCAAAGTCGCACAAAAGCGCAAACTATTATTCATGTCATCAGTGTACAAAAAACCATTTCCAGATTTATTTTCCGATAATTGAAAATTAATAACCTTTCATTTGAATAAACTAGTTTCGAGTTTCTGTGTACGTGGTATTAAATCACATACATATTTATACTCAAATTAATATATAATAGAGTAAATAACCATATGACATTAATACATGTATGCTTTTCGTTATTGACAATAGTGATGGCTATGCCGGTTCATGGCTTTGATCTGAACAAAAGTGAGAGAGGAAAATTCTCAGAATGGTTTATGTTTTGAAATAACAGACATGGCCAACCAATAACGGATTTCTATGAAATTGCGTTCAGATATTTTTCGGGGTTTCTAGAAAGGCAAGGATGATATCCCAATGGTACATGGTACATGATAAGTAGTACGTTGGCCAGGGCACCGCTAGGGAGTTAAAGGGTCTTTTGACTGGCCAGAGAGTACTACGTTGGATCTTTATCTCTGGTTACGGTTCACTTTCCCTTTGCCTACACACACACCAAATTAGTATGGCCTATTCTTTACATATTCTCCTCCGTCTTCATACACCTGACAACACTGAGATTACAAAACAATTCTTCTGTACCCAAGGGGTTAACTAACACTGTAATTGCTCAGTAGCTACTTTCCTCTTGTTAGGGTAGAAGAGACTCTTTAGCTATGGTAAGCAGCTTTCTAGGAGAAGGACACTCCAAAATCAAACCATTGTTCTCTAGTCTTGGGAAGTGCCATAGCCTCTGTACCATAGTCTCCCACTGTCTAGGGTTAGAGTTCTCTTGCCTCAGGGTACACTCGGGCACAATACTCTATCTAATTTCTCTTCATCTTGTTTCGTTAAAATTTGTAAAGTTTTTATAGTTTATATACAAATATTTATTCTACAGTAATGTTACTATTCTGAAAATATTTTATTTTTCCTTTTTTCCTTTCCTCACTGGCCTTTTTCCCAGTTGGCGCCCCTGGGCTTATAGCATCCTGATTTTCCAACTAAAGTTGTAGTTTAGCAACTAATAATAATAATAATAATAATAATAATAATAATTCATGTTTACAATTTGTCTCCTTTGGATATGTCTAGAATATTTCACAAATGCCAATTTGATTGAATAATAATCAAGATGAATTGCAAAGGTTTATGATGTACAGTAAGTGCTCAAACTCCACCGTTTCTCTCTCCTTGTTCTTTCTAATCCCCATCTCTCTTTCTCTCTCTCTCTCTCTCTCTCTCTCTCTCTCTCTCTCTCTCTCTCTCTCTCTCTCTCTCTCTCTCTCTCTCTCTCTCAGACTAAAATAAATATTTTGTTGATTTTGCCTTAATCTCTCCCAGCATAAATCAATGTAATCCATAGTAGGTTCGCTAGGGCACCAACCACCCGTTGAGATACTGTTGCTAGAGTTATTGCGTAATTTGACTAGCCAGACAGTACTACATTGAATCCCTCTGTCTGGTTACGGCTCATTTTTCATTTGTCTACACATATACCGAATAGTCTGACCTACCCTCTCGACATTCTCCTCTGTATTCTTACACCTGACAACACAGATTACCAAGCAATTCATTTCCACTCAATGGGTTAATTAATGAACTGTAATTGTTTAGTAGCTACTTTCCTCTTGCCAAGGGTTGAAGACTCTTTAGCTATGGTAAGCAGCTCTTCTAAGAGCACATTCCTAAAATTTCCTCTTGGGTAGTGCTTTAGCCTTCGTTCCCTGGTCTTAGAAAAAAAGATGGTAAATGCCGCTACAAAGCGTGATGCTGAAATAACGAATATATCACAACACACTCATTCTCAGTGATCCCTAAAGGCTCAAAAGGCCGCTCATGAATGGCAGAGGCAAGGGATAGTGACATTGCCCTATGAAGCAGGACAATGCCCTAGAGACTGACCATATATACTACAAATGATCAGCGCCCAAGGC
>NC_090730.1:133635379-133655379 GCF_036898095.1 Palaemon carinicauda
CCTCAAGGCAACAGGACATGACCTGTTCGAGAGACAGACAATGTTACAGAGCAAAACGGAGACATGATCATTCAGGTTCTTTTTAGTGCGAGGGAAGAGCGCAGATACAAGCATAATATATACAACATAATTATGTACAATTGTGTGCCACACGGTTGGTACATGGCTCCCCCCCTAAAAATGACATACTGCACATGTTAAATAGGGCGCCCTGATCTAGAGAGGCGAACTGTAGGCGGGTCATCTGGCAGAAGATAAGCAGGTTTTAGACGATCAATGGAGACCCAGTCTTCTTTGCCCCGAATGTTTAGTAGGAATGCTTTCGGACTGCGTCGGATCACAAGGAAAGGGCCCGTGTAAGGGGGCGTTAGTGGTGGCTTGCTAGTGTCGTTGCGCAGGAAGACGTGCGTTGCAGAGTGCAAGTCCGTTGGTATGTGATGCTTCGCTAGGGGCTTGTAAGTCTGGCGGCACGGAGTAAATTTTCCCACGACGTGACGTATGCGCTGGAGATCGTCGGAGGAGGTTGTAGAAGGAAAAAATTCGGCAGAGACGACCAACGGGTCGCCATACACCATTTCAGCTGCCGAGACGTCGAGGGCGTCTTTAGGAGTGGTCCTTAGTCCCAGGAGGACCCAGGGAAGTTGAGTAAACCAGTTGCAATCCTTGCAGCGGGACATCAAAGCTGCTTTGAGAGTGCGATGAAAACGTTCAACCATTCCATTGGCAGCGGGGTTGTAGGCCGTTGTCTGATGTAGGGTGATGCCAAGGAGATTCGCTAATGACGTCCACAATTGAGAGGTGAAAGTGGTTCCCCTGTCAGAAGTAATATGCTCAGGAATACCGAATCTTGAAATCCATCCAGAGAGTAAGGCAGATGTACATGAGGCGGACGTTGCAGTTTCCATGGGAATGGCTTCAGGCCAACGAGTGGAGCGGTCGATGACGGTAAACAGGTAACGATGTCCTTGTGATGTGGGTAGGGGGCCTACAACGTCGACGTGAATGTGTGCGAAACGACGCTGAGGTTGAGGAAAGGTGCCCACTCCTGAATCCGTGTGTCGATGTACTTTGGAAGTTTGGCAAGAAGTACAGGCGCGGACCCAATCCTTAGCATCCTTAGAAATGCCGTGCCAAATGAACTTTGCCTTCAGCAGCTGTGCAGTAGAACAGCACGAGGGATGTGAAAGGCCGTGAATGAAATCAAACACCTGTCGGCGCATGGGAGCAGGAATCCAAGGTCGCGGTCTACCAGTACTGACGTCACAGAGGAGGGTGGTGTTGGAGTCTTCGAGGGGAAAATCTTCCCAACGGAGGGACGTGCAGGAAGTCCTACAAGCATGATACTCTGGATCCTGTTGTTGGGCTTCAGCCAGGGCGTTGTAATCCAATCCCAGTTGAACGGCAGCCAACGTGTTTCTTGACAGGGCATCGGCAACGGGATTCATTTTCCCAGGGATGTATTGGAGGGTGCAATTGTATTCAGCCACGGCGGAGAGATGTCGGCGTTGACGGGCGGACCAGGCGTCAGACTGTCGAGTGAAGGCGTGCACCAGAGGCATGTGGTCTGTGCGAATGACGAAGGGCGTACCTTCTAAGAAATGGCGAAAGTGACGGACAGCCAAGTGCACCGCCAGCAATTCTCGATCGAAGGTAGAATAACACGATTCTGCCTTGGACAGTTTTCTGCTGAAGAAGGCCAATGGGCAGGGCGAGCCTTTGACCACCTACTCGAGTACTGCACCAATAGCGACGTCGCTGGCATCGGTGGAGAGAAGGAGAGGGGCGTGTGGGATAGGAAAAGTGAGAGCCGCAGCAGTTGATAGGGCCTTCTTTGCATTGCAGAAGGCTGCTTCTTGAAGGGGACCCCACTTCAGGTCCTTTGGCTTGCCCTTGAGGGAGGCGTAGAGGGGAGCAAGAGTGGCGGCAATGGCTGGCAGAAAACGGTGATAATAGTTGATCATGCCCAAGAATTCCTGCAGAGCTTTGACGGTCGAGGGCGCGGGGAAGTTCTGAACGGCTGCTACCTTCTCAGGGAGGGGATGGACTCCTTCAGGAGTGATACGGTGCCCTAAGAACGACACTTCGTTGGCGCCAAAGGTATACTTGTCGTACCGGACTACAAGGCCGTTTTGTTGCAGGCGGTCGAGCACGATGCGTAGGTGACGGAGGTGTTCCTCTTTTGAGGAGGAGAACACAAGTATGTCGTCCACATAACATACACAGAAAGGGAGGTCCCCTAAGATGCCATCCATGAGACGTTGAAACGTTGCCCCAGCATTACGAAGGCGAAAACAGGAGTAATTGAAGGTGTATGTACCAAACGGAGTGGTGATGGCGGTCTTGGGGATGTCTTCTGGGTTCATAGGCACCTGATAATACCCCTTCAGGAGGTCGAGCGTAGAGAAAACCTTCGCTTTGTGCAGGTAGGAGGTTACATCGGCAATGTTTGGGAGGGGGTAGTGATCCGGTTCTGTTTGCATGTTCAGGCGCCTGTAATCCCCGCACGGACGGAGGGAGCCGTCTTTCTTCAGAACGATGTGTAAGGGTGATGACCATGGGCTGGAGGCCTTTTGGCAAAGGCCCATTTTCTCCATTTCGGCGAACGTCTGTTTGGCGGCTGCCAATCGTTCCGGTGCCAGACGTCTGAATTTTGCGAAGACTGGGGGTCCCGTCGTCTTGATATGGTGATAAATACCGTGCTTGGCAGGAACCGTGGGCGTTTGGCGAAGTTCTGGACGGAAAACTTCCGTGGGCGTAGGCATCCGTGGGTGCGCTGATGTGGAGAGCGAGGTTAGAGGGGGCGGGTTGAAGAGGTGTCGACAAGTACGAGTCTGCGTTGACCAATCGTCGGTGGGCGACATCGACCAGAAGGTGGAAATAAGAGAGGAAATCCGCACCGAGGATTGGCATTGTGACGTCAGCAACGAGAAACTTCCAATTGAATTTACCGTTTCCGAACGATAATGTGAGGTTCTCGTAACCGTAGGTGGGTATCGCAGATCCGTTGGCAGCTACTAAGCAGACGTCGGCAGATGTAGACAGACTACGTCATGCCTTGAAGAGTTTCCTTGGCAAAAGAGAACGACAAGCACCCGTGTCTACCAAAAATCGCACGCCCGTTCCTGCATCCTGTAAAAAGAAAAGATTAGAAACATGGGAGGCCACCGCCACAAGCGATGGCCTACTTACACGTTTTTTGGCCACTGACAATCCTTGGCACATTTCTTCGCGGTTGCCCCGAATCTGCAGTGGTAGTAGCAAAACTGCGGCGGATGGGAGGTAGTAAGTGGCTGTAGAAGTCGTTCGTTGGGGCGCGAGCGATTGGTGGGTGGTGGGCGGCTTTGTCGCCGCTTCGGCACGTCACGGGGTAGGCGTGTATGTCCTACGGCATTCATGTCAGCTTCGGTTGACGTTGAATAGGCATCCTCGTAGTCAGGGGTGGAGGCGTTGATGGAGGTCTTGAAGTGGCTGTCCATAAGGGCGTCGGCTTTGGTCATCAAGTCCTTTATGGGTAAACTATCGACATCGGGTATGGCAGCGCGTACAGGTTCGGGTAAACGGCGTATCCAAAGGGCACGAAGTAGGTTCACCTCACGAGGAGAGCCGTCTGCGGCAGGTTGAAGGCGAGCGATACTGGTCATTTCCCTGAGGGCAAGCGAAGCCCTTTGGTCCCCCAACGGTTGTTGCGAGAGCTGAAAAAGCTTTGCTACACGGGCGGCTGGCGACGGCGAGTACTGCTGCAGAAGGTATGTTTTGAGGGCGTCATACGCTATTGGGGTGTCTCCTTGTTCACAAAGCCAGTCAGATATTTCTGGGAAGGTGTCCTCGGGTATCGCCGCGAGAACATAATCCGCTTTGGTGGTTGAGCGAGTCACTCCGGGGTCACCAATGTGACGGGCCGAGAGAGGAGTTGTTAACTCAAAGGCAGGATGCAGTCAACTGAGTTTTATTAAGGAACACTCTTCTTTATATACAAAACCTCAAGGCAACAGGACATGACCTGTTCGAGAGACAGACAATGTTACAGAGCATAACGGAGACATGATCATTCAGGTTCTTTTTAGTGCGAGGGAAGAGTGCAGATACAAGCATAATATACACAACATAATTATGTACAATTGTGTGCCACACGGTTGGTACAGATGGTTTATAGAGTTCACAGCGCTCTATGACAGTTTAAGGATGATACAGGGTCCAAAATATTTGTTATGCATTGAATTATAGCATTCTACGAAATGTTAGGGGATTAAAATGTGAAGAATAATATTCCAAAACTCTTTTGATGACTTTTCTTATAAGGCTTTATTCTTGTGTGTCTACAAAGGACATATTTTTGTTTCTTTCTAAGTTTTACTAGTTCATCCAGCTAAAGCATTGAAACCCGAAGAATGTGTGGTCGTTAGCTAGATTATTAGAAGGGTCAAATATTTTAACCATTCGTCATGAATCGGAGGGCCGCATACTCTCTTTACGAGAGGATGTTCTCTCGGTACGAGTCATTACACATGATGCTCATGCGTTTCTTACCAGTAACCAGAGTTCAAATGTGGATGAGAAAGTTTGTAATACTAATTGACTGATAAATATGAGGACATTGTGTTGCGTTCTAATTTTATTTGTAGTGTGCTAGTTCTATTAGACTAAGGGTTGGTGTTCTCTACTGGCTATTGACATGTCTTACTTTTTTCTTTGCCATAATTCTTGATTTATTCACATTACTCCCATAATCCACTTTTGTAAGCCCGCTTGTATTATTGTTAATATATATTCAATTTTGCTTATCATATTTTTGGTTACATACTAATCATATCCACAGCCTATCCAACTCCACAGTAATATTTCACAAATACCTCCATAATTACACACCCACTCTGGGTGGTTGGTCCTTACCAGGTCTCCACCATGAACAAAGTTAGATATTCGATTGATTTTCTAGTCCTATAGGGATATTTCATTTGTGACCACCCCCTCACAAGGATTGTGCGCCTTGCGGTAATAGATAGTTTATTATATGTTAATGTCATTTCATTAAAGGGCTAGTGGCTCATGAATGGTTGGCAGATTTACTAATCACCACCCGAATTGTGAATGTTATCAGGGAATATGTAATCAAGATTTACCGAAAAATGCTTTAATAGCCAAAGAAGCCAGCAATCTTTACTAAATTATGATTCATCCATAGTAAGAGTATTAAATTCCTGGGACCAAGTAATCATTGCAGTGTATCAAATATTCAGCTATTTCAACATAATGCAATGCTGAGGATAACTCCACTGTCAGAGAGGCTCAGGAGCAAACTTTAACCAAACCCGGGGTCATTCATGAAGACCTCCGATTGGAGTTTTTGTCGATACCTATGACGTAGACTTCATGCAGCTGGGATTCATCACAGAATCCAAGCGACGAAGAAGCTTTTAATGCAGCGAAACAAAGTGGGAAGGTTCTTATTTGCAAGACTTCCCGCTGACAAGGATATGGACTTTTGGGGCCGGGTCGTGTTTACTGATGAAAAGTGCTTCTCGTCCACATTGCACCAGCAATATTGTTAGCGAACAAACAAAACAAAATATGATAATCTAAATCATTATTTGTATGAAATATTGATTGCATTCGACTTTAAACTAATTATTCATCTTTATATTTTTTCCATGAAATGAATCGTCCAAATTGTATATCGAGGGCGTTAACATAAATGAAATTAATGTTATTTCTGAGAATCATATTTAGGTTGGGGGCAGTGGCGTCCATGGGCGTAGTCAACATTTCACTCAGGGCTGTCAGAGACGGAATTTATCATTGAAAGCCGCAAATATTATATATATATATATATATATATATATATATATATATATATATATATATATATATATATATATATATATATATATATATATATACAACAACAACAACACAACAACAACAACACAACAACAACAACAAATGCAGCCGTTTCTAGTCCATAAAAGGACAAAGTCCTGAGAGAGAGAGAGAGAGAGAGAGAGAGAGAGAGAGAGAGAGAGAGAGAGACTTTTGCCAAGGTGTTTACTGGAAATACTATTCCTGAAAAGCAGATAAGAAAATAAACCATCAAACCGTCTTAAGTAGAACATCAAACTCTTTTCCCTAACTGTCATCAAATTAACTGCTGTAGGTCATTACATAACGACGTTGCTCTAAAATTGAGATGGTTTTATTGCAAAATCGATCGCATGCATACATATTTTGTTCTATAACAAATTGCACCAAAAGATTATATATTCATACAATGGCTAATTTTCGTACATTTTAAGAAACTCTCTTCAATACTTCGTTTTTTCTTTTTTCCCCGAGTGCTGATTTCCCGTGCTTGTTTAACAATCATAGTCCTTATTGAAGGTTCTCTGTCATAGTCGATTGATTGATTGATTTGAGGTTTTCAGGCATCCTGGCATCTAAGGTCATTGATGCAGACTAACATAGTCGAATGTAGCCAAGATATTTGCTAAAAGAACTTTCAATTGGACTCGTGCATGGTTGGGCCAAGGGTACAAGTCTCGGTTTCTATCAACACTTCACCTAGATCTATTTCTTTTCGCTCATTTTTTTTTATTTTCTGATCTTTTCACAGCTTATAACAAATCTCAAGTTCATCGTTGAATTTGTTCAAATCATAATGACACAAAATTTGTTTTTTTTTCCTTCTAAAATCAGCTAATGGCAGGTTCAACATAATTCAAGGTTGCAAAAATAATTTTGAGAAAGCTGCTATGTTTTCGTCGGAAAATCGTTGTTCGTGACAATTACAGAATTTAGGTAAGGAATGGTTATTGCCTTTTTTCCAAAATTCCTCGTAAGTTGAAGTTGGAGGATTTGAACGACGCAGTTGCCACCCTACGATCGGGGGAAGCTGTAAATCTTAATATAATGTTTTCTGCAATATCATTGACATTTAAAATATCTTGAACTATTAAATTCACAGTGTCATGATTGCCATGCACATTAAGTAGTTTTTGCTTTATGTTACTCGCGTATTGTAATAAATTTTGGCTGCCCAAAATTTGCCACAGGTTCCAATAACGCGCTTTACTTTGCTATGAAGATGACGGAGATTTCAAAGCTAGATTTTGAAGCAGATTCAAAGAAGGATGGAAATACGGCAATGGTTATAATAGCGGATTTTGTTGCAGGGAAGATACTTAGGATTTTCAAGTACTGACCCGCAATTACTTGAATATATTAAAAGTAAAATGATATATGCGTTTGATGTAAATAAAATGGGATTTAAAACTTCTATTGAAAAAGTTTTCACGACTAGATATATTTTTTATTTAAAAACATTCAGATAAAGTAAAGGTTTAAATTGTAAATACAATATATGTTAGATAAAAAATTATTTATGTAGATATACTATGATGTATATATGCTATAAACTAAGATTGTAAATATGTATTTTATAATAAAAGATAAAAAGAAAAAATTGCGTCTTATAGGGTTTCACACTAAATTTCGTATAACCTTGTACAGGCTCGGACGAGTCGGACGGGAAATTTTGGTTGTCCGCTGCCATCCGAAAAAAAGGAGTCCGAGATGCTACGTATTCAGTCCGATGTTGTACGTGGTGGTACGGGCTTTTCCGAAGCTGTCCAAAGTTAATTTCAGAAAAATTAAACATGTTTAATGGTGGCTGCCGACTGGCTGACGTAGTTTCCGTAGTCAGTCCGAAATCGTGTGTAATAAATTCGATACCAGCACCTAGCTGCACGTGGCTATGCGAGCCTGTATGTGTATGTGAGCCCAGTATGTAGTGCGACACCGGTAGGCAAACTTTCTGCCATTCTATGTAATGTCCTGCAGTGAAAGCGCCATGACTCCACCAGATTGTTTACATATTTTTTTTATTTGTTTAAGAACTCAGCCCATGTACATCAGTGTACTGGCATCCGTAGTCATCCGCAACCGTACGGCCAGTGCGAGATCGCTCCGCTATCTGTTGTAAAACCCCCAGTAGTCACAGCACATTGCAACTGAGAAGCCGCTTTTCTTTGTTGCATTAGTGCCAGCTTTGATAGCTTGTTTAATCATTGAACTATGGGGACAAACACTTCTTTAAATATGCTAGCATGTTTTCTTCGCAACAAATTCACGAACAAATTTTATTACATTCTGCAGAGATGAAACTGCATTACGTATTTCTGGGACAGGGTTCTTTCAAATAATGGACAACTAGGTTTAGTGTGTGATTTGCACAATGAAAGAATAAAGTCTTTGTACATTTATCGCTGAAAAGCTTCTGAATAGGCTACCACCACCTTTCCATGCCATTACCAAGATGTTGACCTTCTCTGTTTTTCATCAATTACTGAAATATATAGCGAACTGGATTTCTTTAGTGATGTTCTTCACCTAAAATCTAATTCCTAACAGAAATTTACTTCATAAGCTGCTGCGTTGTTTTATTATGTTCTATTTTCCATGTGTTCGTCATCTGAGCCAACACATGCTCTATCACATTCATGTCTGCTTAATTTCTGGTTGAGGCTTAACCTGGCCGTCAAACCACTCTTGAACAACCCGAGCAATGTGATTAGAACACCGGCCGTACATGAAGAGAATGGGCCTTCCTGGAAAGGGAAAATTCTTCTCTCGTATTGAAGGCAACACAGAGGTTTGCAACAGTCTAACATAGACTCTGAAAATCGTCCCTCTATACGGAACACATCACCCATACCATGTAAACACACCCAGCCCCAAAGTTAATGACGTGATAAGATCAAGCTACCTCATCGATGTTACGGGATTCGTATCTGAATGAGAAAAACCCTATATATATATATATATATATATATATATATATATATATATATATATATATATATATGTATGTATGTATATATATATAGATCTATATATATATATATATATATATATATATATATATATATATATATATATATATATATATATATATATATAGATATATATATATATATATATATATATACATATATATATATATATATATATATATATATATATATATATATATATATATATATAGAGAGAGAGAGAGAGAGAGAGAGAGAGAGAGAGAGAGAGAGAGAGAGAGAGAGAGAGAGAGAGAGAGAGAGAGAGTGTTCCCGTAACATCGTTGATGTGGCTCGATCTTGTCATGACACCTGCAACGTATGGGGGCTTGGTGTGTTTACATGGTATGGGTGATGAGAAATTAAGCAACATGAATGTGATAGAGCATGTGTTGACCCAGACGATGAACACAGGGAAAATAAAACATGTTCGAACAGCGAGGCAACTCATGACTCGCATCAACGCCCAGTGGGTTATATTTAAACAGATTGATTGATTTAAAGTTTTCAGGCATCCTGATATTTAAACAGATACTGAAGCAAGTTCAAAGAGGGGTCAAGATATTAGTGATAAAATGTATAAGTTTTTTTAATAGTATAAAAAATGTACACATTAACCTGATTTTGTTTCTTTCTCATTATTAATGGTTAGATTAACTGTTATTTTTTTATAAACATGATTCACTGACTTATTTATGATAACCATGATATTTTTTATATAACTTTACGCCAAATATCTCCATATAATAATAAGAGTTTTAGTATATACTTTTATAATAACTCAAGCTTCACGAGTTTGCAATGCATTGAGGTGTGTATGTGGCGAGCTTAATAATATAATATAGTTTCCTCATTCCAAAATTAGCCAATAGAGAATATAATCATATTGGTATATAAGAGGCATACTGTTGAACTTTATAAATTCACATAAGAATTGTGGTTATTAATAGCTTTATATTAAGAACTGAATGATTCGCCGAACACTGATCAATGCCATGAGATCGGTAGCAGTGTTGGCGATTTCTTTTAACTAGGTTTGACTACATTTGAGGAAGTTTCATGAATTACACAATCAGTTATTCTATATAAGATATATGTGACGGTAGCTACTTCCTATTTGTAAGTATAACACTTATAATATCGATTCTATATTGTATTATCAAACAGTCCCGAAACCAAACAGATAGTGTAAGCTCGGAGGTCGGCTCATCAGTGAGCTACGGACATGTGGGCGGAGCTTTGGTGACGTCAATTTTCGGAGATGTGGCTGAGGTTTGACTTGACAGAGGTATAGAGTCTTACTTGATCTCTGTCACGTTTAATAACTTCCAGCAGACAAGCCTTGCGTTTGTGCTGTATTTGGATGCCATAATAATAGCCAAGAGACCATTAATATGGGTATTCTATATTTTAGTTTCCCAAAAGAAGAAAAAACAAAGAAGAAATGGTGCACGCTTGCAAACGCGCGGACGATGTTAACTGGAAACATGCTTTAATTTGTTCAGTCCATTTTAAAGCAAAGGACTATGTTGATGACATGAAGTACAGACTCCTGGGAATTGACACCCCCAACCCCCCCCCCAAAAAAAAAAAAAAAAACGTGCACTGAAGGAAGAGGCTGTGACAACCTTTTTTTTTTTTTCCTTTTTTCCTTACCTATTGGCTAATTACAAGTTGAGAAATTTGTCAAAAAACCTGCATGATACATTTCTTCCTTTCGACTGTTTTCCTAAAATATTTTACCGTCTGTGACACCTAGATTACGAAAAGTAAATTGCATTAGGTTATCAAAGTAAGGAAAAAATCAATAAAAAGAGTATTTGATAATTTAAAACTTTCTTGGATTATGTTAAATATGATTCCAAATATTGTGTCAGCGTGATATAACGAAATAAAAGAGCCGTGACGTCATATATATAAAAAAAATCTAAAAATATCCTACTGGCTTTATATTATTTGTGTTCAGACACGAAATTTGACGCGGATGTACTTAAACATAATAAAAATATCAGTACATCTTTTTTTCTGGTATTTCCCAAAATATAATGGAATATTATGCATTGAAGTCAATATGAGAAAAAACAAATTTTTTTTCTGAATAATTGAAGTACAAAAAAACTAGTTTTTGGCTACGAACGTTAAAAGTCGGAAATACTTGTAACACGCTTATTTCTTTCTTGAAACTTTTAATTCCCAGGCATAAAACTCTTCAACATATAATGATACTGCTGCCAGCTAATCAATCATTTTAAAAAATACTAACTAATTATGGGCTCCAACTTACCATGAGGTTATTTCTAGGCACCACTGCAATTTTCATCTTGATTTAATTTTTGCACCGCCTCCGGAAAATTGCTTCACTGCTGAGGTGTCCTCAAAGCATCAAATCATTGGAAAGGTTTTTTTCATCCTGTAGTGGGTACCTTCCCTTTCCTCAATGACACTCCTCACCAAAAAACAAATGACACTATGGAAGTGGTGCCATTCCAGGACAGTAAGTCTCTCCCTCTTCCACAACAGTAGGTTCTTCTTCCTGAAATTTACTTATTTTTCTTGTTTTTGCCTTTTCTTTATTGCTTTAGTTTTCTTATAGCATCACAAATTCTTTTTTATCACATTTTTAGGTAACTTTTCTTGCTTCCTTGCAGAACTTCCCTGTGGCTGTTTGAACTTGACGGAATCCATGGTTAAATTTTACCACTGCACAGTATATGCCAAAAAGAAACTCAAAAATGGCCAAAGAAAGAGCAAATAACAATAAATAATAGATCTCTTCAGGAGCAAAGCTACAACAACCGTTCTTCAAGGGAATCTAGATGCTACTAATTTTCCTGGCTGTAATTGGTTATTGTATGGTGGACTTCGGTCAATTAGTGGTTCTACCAAGAGAAAAAAAAATTGGCAGAAACCACCAGATATAACCAGCAATTGTAGATATATATATATATATATATATATATATATATATATATATATATATATATATATATATATATATATATATATGTGTGTGTGTGTGTGTGTGTGTGTATATAATCTTTATTACCGAGGTGTACACATTCGAAAGCGCCACGCCCACTCTAGAGGGTTATAACTCTGTATCTTTAAACACCTCTACAAGTCTACAAGCTATTATAAGCACTCAAATAGATTTTCTATGTTATTTTTTAATGTTAAAAGATTGGAAATATTGAGTTTTTCAATAAAAGTTTTTTATATTTTTTTCGGTTTTGTGCCCCCTTAAGTAACCATTGAATATATAAAAGCTATTCATTTTTTTGTCCTTTAAGTATAAGAATGGTTGTTGTGATTTCATAAAATCTGAAATGCAACAATGTATTTTCAGGTAGCAGTGTATCTGAAAAGGAAGAGGATAGATATGCAAGGGCCATAAAGAGGGTACTCAAGAGGAAAGCCCAGGAAGTTATGTGAAACGAAGAATTTCACTAGGTTTCTTTCACTGTTGGAGGCTTAATTTGGCTTTTAACATTTTGCATTTACAATTAGGATTATAGTTTCGTTAATAATAATAATAATAATAATAGTAATAATAATAATAATAATAATATTAATAATAATAATAACAACAACAACAATGCATAAATGAATAATCAATAAGGAATACATGCTTAATTTAGTCCCAATGAATTTTCTTTACACAATAACGAAAAGTCAGCTATTATCTCTACTTAAAAAGTAATTTTTCAACGTCATCAACATAGTCCTCTGCTTTAAAATGGACTGATCAAATTAGAGCATGCTTCCAGTTAACATCGTCTGTGTGTTTGCAAGCGTGCACCATTTCTTCTTTGTTTTTTCTTCTTTTGGGAAACTAAAATATCGAATATCCATACTAATGATCTTTTTGCTATTACTATGCCATCGAAATACAGCACAAAGGGAAGGCATGTCTGCTGGAAGTTAATAAACGTGACAGAGATCAAGTAAGACACCTCTAGTCAGGTCAAACCTCGGCCATCGTCTCCGAAAATTGCATGCTTATTATGCAACTTTGATGTATGGCTAGCCATAAGGAAAATCTGTACTTCAAGTACAACAAAATAAAAGTATTTATACCTTAAGAAGTATATTTGAAAAGGTATCCTTGCATCGTGTTACTACGTATACCTGTCAGAGTCAGTGCTGTAAGGGGAGACTGCTCGTAGCGTGACGTCATGTGCGGAGGGAACGTATTTTTACTTGCTGATGAGCCGACCTCTCCCAGTATATTTAAAGGACCTTGAGTGTAAGCCCTGGTACACCTCACTTGAAAAGTGCGCCATGTCCCAGTATTACTAGGCAGCTAGTTCCTGTTTAGCTAACCCAGCTCACTAGCGGATTTTAAGCGAAACTTGCTCTACCAACTGTTCTTAGGTTTTGTATTCAAACCAACAGGAGGGTGTTGGCTTTAATGCAAACCTAAGGACAGTTGGTAGAGCAAGTTCCGCTTAAAATCACTAGCCTTGTGTTGGCTTTAATGCAAAACCTAAGGATAGTTGGTAGAGCAAGTTCCGCTTAAAATCCGCTAGTGAGCTGGGTTAGCTAAATAGGAACTAGCTGTCTTGTAAGGCTGCGACATGGCGCACTTTCTAAGTGAAGTATACCAGGGAAACCTGTGTTCAACTGTACTATAGCGGGTAGAGAGATCGTGGCAGACCCAATTACTCTTCATTTCCATGAAGGTTTATCGTAGTATATTACTCTATTCTCGTACGTTGTTTTACGCATTACTCTTTAAATGTTATTTTAGCATGTTTATGACCTATCTGGAATTGATAAAAATTAAAAATATAATAGTAACAATTATAATAATAAAGCTACAAAGTCTTAAAAAATCTACAGTAACATCAAACTTAAGTAGTACATATCTGAAGAAAAAAAAGAAAGAAAAAAAAACACGATTTTCCAATTAACAGCCGCCCTTCTGCAAACACCCTATCAGCGCTCCAGTCGTCACACGATGACAAGCGAACCCTCATCTGATGGAGATCCAGTCTTCCATGAAGTCATTTGCTGACTCTCAATTTCTCTCATGTGGGAAACGTATCGATTTCACAGTGATTCTCACCTCTGCTCATTCTTTTCATTCGCTTTGTATTTCTTGGGCTATAAAATCAGTGGAGAAAAGCCATAGGAGAGTGGAAATACGAACGAAACACAAAACCCAACTCTTGATTATTGAGGAATCACAAAAAAGGACTATTGTATATAGCAAATAGATTATTTTAGTGTTTTTTATTAACTATTTTATTTGATTTGTTCTAAAGGCAGTAACTTCTTAACATACACATAGAAATATGTACGTATGTATATATGTATGTGTGTATGTATCTACTGTATATATAAAAATATATTCTTATATATATATATATATATACATATATATATATATATATATATATATATATATATATATATATATATATATATATATACATACACACACACACACACACACACACACATATATATATATATATATATATATATATATATATATATATATATATATATCAAGAAACAAAAGGAAAATTGTTAGTTTGTTAAAGATATTACTTCATCAGTTTAACATCGTCAGACTCACAGTAAAGAAAAGACCGATGAATTTTTAGCCAGTATGTATAGACCAAGAGATCCCAATAAACGTACCTTTTTGATGACACTAGAAAGCTTCAATGGCCAAAAGAGCCACACCTGTAGTATATTTAACTCACCAACATTCACTATCTGGTCACCTCGAAACTTTCCCAAGAGACTCCGTCTGGTAGAGTTTGAAAATATGTGGAACATCTGTATAGGGTGTACCAACCGTGTGTCACACGATCGTACATAAATTATCTTGTATATATTATGCTTGTATCTGCGCTCTTCCCTCCCACTAAAAAGAACCAGAATAAACATGTCTGCGTGTTTCCTCTCTAACATTGTCTGTTTCTCGAACATGAAAATTCCTGTTGCCTTGAGGTTTTGTATATAAAGGAGAGTGTTTTTTAATAAAGTTACTCAGTTGATTGCATCCTGCCTTTGCGTCATAACCTTGCTCTCGGCCGTCACAAGGGCGACCAGTAAGAAATTGTTATGGACATCCAGCTTCCAGTACGTAGATATTTCGAAGTGAATAGGAGGCGGACCAGACTATCTATAACCATCCAAAGACCTCCATCATTTGTGGCCTGCGCTCACATTTGGCCTTAAGGGCCAGGTCACCTTTTTATCAATCAACATTCATCATTCAGCCAACAGAACTGCTAGCGATTTGAGCCTTTTAATACCGTTGTAAATTTTGAGAGGCTGTTTGAGGAAAGCACATTAGCAAACAAAAACATTTACGCAACACTATTTTCTCTTCCAAATGAAAATATAAAAAATAACTCTTCAAAAAATTTAAATATGGTAAAAAGGGTTGCATAATGTAAAATGAGGAGCTATTTATACAAGAGATGAGAAAAACTCCATTCAAAACTATAAGTCTTGTAGATGTACAGTACTTGATATTAGTATATTCTTTACAATAAAGAAAAGTTTCACTTAAAAATCCACTCATGTACCAACTGGAGTGCAGAAGTAGAGAAAAATGCAATTTCAGAATTCTAGAGAATGTGTTCTGTAAGTTGAGTCCAATGAGGCAGAAATTATATTGAATGAAACATTATTATCATTATTGTTGTTTAAGTATGAAAAACAATTATTGTGACAATTTTTTACGTATTTTTTTAATCATAGTTCATAATTAACTAACACTATTCCTTATCATGGTGAGATGATTGTCAATATCAAGAAAATACATTGAAATCTATTGTTGATTACGCATCTTCTTTGTCAAGTGACATGATGGAATTTTTTTTTTTTTTGTCGCATATAAATTCTGTTTTGAGTTATGTTCATATATTCTAGTGTCTTATTTTTTTACTTGGTGCAAAATATAAGTAAAGATTTGAAGATATCTCATTTCTCCTGGTGTTTGCATGATTAATATTTTATTAGTTTTATTATCATTTGTAAAAAAAGAAGAAAAAAGAGAGGCAGAGAAGCCCTTTGGTTTTCCATGCAAAATAAACCTAACCTTCTACATTTGGTAAATTCAATTATCAAAACGGCCCATAATTGTCATGGCAATGTTTATTTGTGGCTGATTCAGCATTGCGGCACTTTTAATTACACGTAATGCATTATTTTTAAGATTGGTATCACAATTATCTGCCTATATAAACTTTAAATAAGTTTTGATATTGTATGAAAATAGTAATAAAGCGACAAGAGAGGTTTTGATGTAATTGATTGATATAGCAAAAAGCTTTGAATATTTTAAACCTGATGTGAATAATAAAAGAATAATACTTCTATTATTTTTCTTTGCATTTGAGCCCTCTTTTTTTCATCAATTTTAGTGTGATTTATATATTTTTCTCTTAGGATCCATATCAATCAATTCTTCCAACGCATCAGAGACGTGGGTGAGAACTATTAGCAGTAACACAAACAACTGTTCATCTCCGCATTAATTAACACATTAATTGAAGAACCTCGTTGACGGAGGCAATTTTATCCAGCGAATAGCTGAATAAGAATGAACTAAAGTGGTTTTAGCCCCTTGTTTCCTATGTTAAGTGAAATGGGTTGGAACGGCATTATTCACCAAGGACGCGGTTGCAATCCCATCTGGAGCTGCTCTGTCCCAAATTTATTGCTCAACGCTCGGCTACAGCTTTGAGGGGAATCATTAAAGGCAACATGGCAATTCCGTTTACTGAAGGAACTCAGGGATTTGCAGGCCTTTAGAGTTGGTCCTTTGTGTAAGGGGGCGAGGAGAGCCAAGCACGATCCCTAGTCCCCCTCTAAGCGATGGTGAATATCTGAGCAAACAGGAAAATTACCGCCAAACTGTCAAAATTTAGAAACTTGTATCTCAAATGAACAAGCATCTTTATAATCTACATTATACCTAATCGGATTAATATTCATATGGATATAACTGACGGTATTATCTTCCAGTTAGGACTGCACATTTCATTCGTGTATATATTAGCTAACTTGGTACTAATTGGTTTTGGGTTTGCTGGCTAACTTTCGGTCCAGGCATTGACATAAATTCAGACAATCAGTTGATATTTCATACAATTACGTTACTCTCTACACATTCTTCGAGTATAGGGTGCACATAATGTTCATGCTAATTAAAGTTATGTCGTCACCTTAGTGACTAACAATAGCGTTCAGCAAAAAAAAAGAAAAAAAAAAACATTTCAAGTTATACTTATGAAGAATTAATGCTGTAGTAAAATATGTGTTTTCGCAAACTAACACACATATATATGCATATATATGTATTTATACACACACATACACACACACACACACACACATATATATATATATATATATATATATATATATATACATACTTACATATATAAATATATAAATATAGAAATATATGTATATATAATATATATATATATAATACATACATATATATATATATATATATATATATATATATATATATATATACTGTATATATATATCAACGACAATACCCATTGATATCGAATTCTACCTTGGGAACGTATATCCACTGGAAATTCATTTATGATAAATGATTCTGGCTGGACAAGGATTCAAATCTATGCCCTGAGTTGAAACAATTCCTGCAAGGATAACTTTACCAACAGAGCTATCAAGAGAGATATAAGTTCATTTCAAGTTCACTGTACATTATTCCTGTCGAATTCAGGAATCTGTTGTTAGACTTGAAATCAACCCATCTCCACCACCATAGCTGATTAGTGATTTGCAACACGTGGTTATTTAAAATGAATAGGCATCACTAACACCCGTGGTTTTAATCAATGAAAATGTCAACCACAATGGCATTTAGTATCAAATTCTACCCTTGGGAATTTATATCCACTGGAAATTCATTTATGATAAATGCTTCTGGCTTGATAAGTATTCGAACTTATGCCCTGAGTCGAAACATGGCCAGCAGGGATCACTTTACCAATCGAGCTATCGAGAGATATAATTCTATTTCAAGTTCACTGTACATATCCCTGTCGAATTCAGGAATCTGTTCTTAGGCTTGAAATCAATCCATCTCCATGACGATAGCTGATTAGTAAGTTTACGGCACGTGGTTATTTATGATGAATATGTATCACTAACACTCTTAGTACTTATAATAATGTCAGCCAAACTGATATAGCATTGCCTCCAGCTCTACCGTTTCTTAAGCTGCTGAAGGATATGATCCCCATGACCACACAGCAGAGTAGAAGCATAGGCCAAATTTTGGTTTATTTTGAATTTAATAATCCTCGATTAGGACGACATTCCTGGCTAAACTGTGAAGACTCACTTACAAGGGTGTTTAAAGGTCACCTCCAAGAATGCCATTGCTGTCTTGACTATATCAAAAAATAAACATGAGGAAGTCATGAAGCTTATAGAGGAGGAATGTCCTAATGATGCAAGACTCCAGTCATATCTAGAAAGTAAACTGTCAAGTCTCCTGCATCTAAGACATAATTCTGAAAAATTCAGTTACTTTTATTTTTTCCATGAATTGCACGGTAAACAAATACAAACCACAACATAACTGCTATTTTATCTTACCATGAAGTATGAAATCGTTGATGATTGACTATCAAGATAAATACTTTACCATAGTATATGTGACCTCATTGTCACCCATATAAAAAGGCTTGAAGTACCTATGCCAGTTCTAATGGAGAAGCCATTGAAATGGCTCTCAGTCCAACAGTTAATCCCCACCTCATCAGAAGATGAACAGCGGTGTCTTCCTAACGGCTTCCAGTTAGTCACCTCTTTGCCCAGCTAGTCTTTAAACTCTAAATAAACTATGAGTCACATCCACTTTTCAGTCAGCCCATAGACACTACTATGATTTTTTCTTTTCAGGTGGATCATAGCGGCAACATAAAATCAAAACATTACCCATGGATTGTAAGAAGCACCTAAGTAATGGTGGCAATAAATTTTAGCTTTGTCCTTATACAAATGAAGACCCAATACCGTGTATAAGATCATCTGATTATTCCAGACAGCCAGACCAAATTCAAATTCCTCCTTAGACACACACTAGTACTGTAGTAACTATCTCCTAACAAAGATAATTTAGTCCTACAGTTGTAAGTTTGATAATGGAAAATGTCTTGTTGCAAATTGACAAAAACAAAAGAACATGCACATTCCTGGATAGTGAGCTGCAGCGCACATATGTGCAAACATGCATTGTTTCGGAGTAGAACGTTGTCCAAATGATCAAATATAGAGACAAAATTGAGAACTTATATTAGTAAAATGGCACAGCTACACACCCAAGCTAGAAATAGAAGGCTTTTCATTAAGTTTTTTTGAGGGACACAAAGTATGCAAATACCCCTTTTCATAGACCCAGGTTGCACAAAAGCAAAATAGATTCACTAGCAGCTAAGGACATGAAGTTTTTTGCTCTTGATTTCTTTAGTGTGATAATATATTTCGAGTTCTAAGATGCTTTTATGGATTTGAATGGGAAATTGGAATTGTCACTTTATTGAAGCACACAACTCATGGCACAAGTCTTATCTGCATGACTTTTCAATACAATTCATGAGCTTGACAAGAGTGAAGACTTTCAGTCTTGACTATGCATATAGAGCACAATTTGAAAATTGATTAGGGTTTCTGTCAAATGATTTGATCATGGCCATTTGTCAGGTACTTAACCTCATCTTTGGTCTGAAACAATTAGCTGTTCATTGCAAACCTACAGTAGTTGGTATCTTTGGATTTTTATTTGATTAAAAGATAAATGCAGAGATATAATTACTATACATTATATATGCTCAAATCATTTAACAACTGCAAATATTTGAAGCTTGAAAAATACAGTCAAACTACGAAAGTTCAAAAACAGCGAGATAAGGACCACAATAATGCTGGTATCATGCATCAGCAATTCAAGGCCTCGCATGTGGTAATGACCGAATGTGACGAATATCGTGAACAGGCGCGTCTAATGAGGCTCTGAACAAAAAAGATGACAATTCATTACTGCACCACGATATATTACAACATGAACCATAATGACTATCTTATGCAAATAGAGATTGACTTGCATAAATACGTAATACTACAGCACAGTTGGCAGCT
>NC_090730.1:133660379-133667879 GCF_036898095.1 Palaemon carinicauda
GTTGGAGGCGACCCAGACCCCCAACTATCAGCGCCCCTGGTATATGTAACAAGGCACACTTTATAGAGGATTGATATCTAAAATTGGGCTTATGATTAGCTAACAAACTTTTTCTGCGGACATGAATATAGTTTGGTTAAATTTGGGGTTATTAATTCTGTGGGTGAGTTCCAACTCTTTGTTCTTAGAATATTGTAATCTGCTCTATATACTTATGTAATACATATTATCTGTATTCACATATGGTTACCATAAAATAGAGCCTAAAATCAAAAGAAAAATACTGAAGTATTATCAGGATAATGAATTTTTAATGAATTAAGTAAAAAGCCTACCATGAAAGTATATTTTAGTAATCACGCACTTCAAATTTGAATAGAATCTGAGTGTTTCTACTTTTTTTTTCAAAGATGGCAGCAAACGTCCCTTATTCCATTCATGTGAATGATTCTATCCAATTGGAAAAGTGTGATAGATTGATACGTATGTGAAAATATGTGTGACATGTATAAATTATATTCAGTTCCAAATATGTAGGCTATTCTGGACTATTTTTATACCAAAATGACGTCAAGGAAGGTTCCAGAATGCAAGGATTAAAGAGCTCTAGAATTATTCATTTTCATGGCCAATAGATGGCCTTAGCAGTAGAGTACCAAATCGCTAATTATCCCCATCATCCACTCATTATAATTTCTATTGCTTCATTTCTGTTGCTACTTGGGGACAAAATTGCTAGAAAACGGACGCAGGTAAACTTAGCGTTCCTTATTGTCTGGCCACAACTTAATTCTTTTGAAATTACAAATTTCCCAATAAATGTCACAGAAGTATTTCCTCAGTAAACAATCGTTAGTTCAATTACATTTGGGGTTCGGGGTGGGGGGGGGGGGGTCACCAGATATGCCACATGTACTGAAGTCGGCGAGACAATCAAGCAATTACACAGTTATTTGATCTAATTTTCAATTACTTTTTTCGGAAACCATAATATAATTGATATGTTTCATGGTATGACATGTAGTGTTAGTAAAAACTAGGTAGAATAACAATATTGTTACATAAGGCAAGGCATAATGACGTAGATTTAGCTCCCCCCCCCCACTTACACGTAACGAGTTTTACTTTACTGCCAATAGATGGCATCAGAGGCACCTTGTCCTAACTAATATAGTCAATTATTTGAAGACCACGTGTGTCAAAAAGGTTTGTTAGGATGGTAGAGGCTAGAAAATGGTAGTTAGTAAATTGCCCAATGATCGTTTCCTTATTTGAAATGAATATTTTTATCAGAAAATGTTGTGAATTTTTCATATAGTATCAGAAGCAACCCGAGTTTACTTATAAATGTGTTTACTATTTCCTTTCTTCATTAGAACACATGGATGGTGATTTATTTCCCTGTACAGGTGACCAAAGTTACAATCATCACATAGTTAAGGTTGTTGGGACAAGTTTGGGACAGCGCTGCCAAATGGAATTTCCTTGAATGGAGAATATCATTCTTTACAGATTCAAATAATTTAAGGAGTAATAGTTATATGCTAGAAGGTGTATGACAATGATGTAATTTGACGGTCTTATAATCAGCGTAATCAACATAGATAAATCGAATAATGGAAAAGAAAATGGTCACATCTGTGTCTTCGCCAACTCCTGACTATGATGCGTCATCCACCTGTGACTTCGTGTTTGTTTATAAGGGCGTTCCATGGTGTAAATCAGCTATAAAATAAACCTTACTATAATTGCCTTTGTAAATGTATGCATGTCAGTAAAGCTGCTTCTTGGTTCATTATTGGTTAAGAAAATCGATTAAATGGCCACGGTTTTCCTAATCAATGATAGGCCAGTCGTGAATAAAAAGCTGATTCTGAATGATCGTAGAGAGAGAGAGAGAGAGAGAGAGAGAGAGAGAGCAATCTACAAGACAGGGGTGCTGATGATCTCTGCAAATGAATCGGTAGAGACGGAGTATACCTATATCATGAAGAACCAATGTTAATTTATATAGGTAAAGTGTGGCTGTTGCATTAAGCTATTAAAGATATATGACAATTATTTATCAACATTTATTCTTATTAGTACGAATATTGATTATGATGATTATGAGTAATTTGGTGCTGTGAATAGAGTTGAAGATGATAGTCTTGAGACTCGGAATATAAGCTTCCATGATTATAATGTGTCCTGGATCAATGATAATATAAATAACTTTTTGCTATATGCAAAAGTTTGTTTCATAAGAAGGGACTTGTGTTTTGTAGGATTTTGCATCATTGCCGTAAATACTCTGACGTTAAGTTTCATTTATCCAATTCATTTATGAACCTACGGGGAATAGAACATGCTTTATTTAAGCTTAAAATTGCATGTAATTATAACACTGTCAGCCTAGTTATGTGAAAAAAAAGAGTAATCTCAGTGACTTAACTATATATATATTTCATCAATATACAACTTACCTCATGCCAATTTAACATTTCTGGGTCGTTACTTTCATGTTTTCTGGACTGAATATGAGAGTACCTTCATGGAATTTGATCATCTATGTAGTCAGACACCGTATACTTTGCACCATGTTTTATATTACATTAAAAAGAGTGCCTCTCCAGTGTTAAGGAGGTTTTTCATTAAATAGAAACCAGTCTAGTGAGTTATACAATTTCGGGATTATACACATGTATAACATAATTGAGAGCAAAAAATTTATCTGCACATCTAGCTTACCGAAAAACTTTATTCTTCTCTTTGTCGTATTCTATTGCAGATAAATACGACATGAAAGTGTTTAAACAACTACGAATAAGGGAAAAACTAAATCGTAATCCACCATATATAGGGCTAGAGAATATAAGGGCAGGGTTCTAAGAAAATTCATGTTGTGTATACGAAATTCCTTATTGCTATTCTAAGCTTGTTTTGAAAACTAACAAGTAATATTTCTTTGAACTTCCACATATTCCTTATTTCATTTATCGAACAATATATATCAATTTTTGTATTTATTTACATAAGTGATCATGCCGATCAAATATTAATTTTTTGTAACCCATCCAGGATGCGATAGCACATAATAACTCATTCAGTGCCACATAATAAAATTCCCAGAAATTTTGATACAGATTGTTATTGATTACTCATTTAGCTAGCCTATATATTTTTAACTCGGTTTTTCCTCGGTTTAATTGAGAATAACTACATATTTTTAATTGGCTAGATTTTGGTAAATATTTATGACTAAGGCTAAGCGGTTTTTCCTTCTGACTAAATCAATTATTACTTTTTCATTAAATATTGATAAATAAGTAATAATTTAATTTATAGTATATATATATATATATACATATGTATATATGTATATACCTATATATATACATATATATATACTATATATATATATATATATATATATATATATTTACTAGGTAAATATTGATTATTGAAATATGCGTATATATCCATATATATATATATATATATATATATATATATATATATATATAGATCTATATCTATATATACATATATATACATATATATATATATATATATATATATATATATATATATTATATATATATATACTTCATAGGAAAATATTGATATATGCGTATATACGAATTTACATATATACATATACTTAATAGGTAAAAATTTATATATGCGTATATGAATTTACATATATATATATATATATATATATATATATATATACATATATATATATATATATATATATATATATATTTATATATATATGTATATATATATATATATATATATTTATATATATGTATACATATATGTATATATATATATATATATATATATATATATATATATATATGTATATATATATTCAACAGGATGTAAGGGTCATATAAAAATCCATTATCTGAAATTACTTCTCCAGCATAAAATAAATTGCCCAAAAACTAAGCTAAACTACTCAACAAATCTCCCCCAGACGCAATAAGAGGACGAAAGTTAATCAAGTCTGCCCAAAGATAGAGGTCAAAAGAAGAATTGAAATGATATTGGGTCAAAATGAGATCTTTTCTCAGGCCTCGAAGAAATCTTTAATTTTCGTTTTTCAAAAGAAGGACCCTTTTTTTGTCTTTGGAAAAATCGATCGCTTGTTAGATAGAAAAAAAGGAGATGAATGGAATGTGTTCGGAGTAGCGGTGACAGGAATGAAAAGGAAAAGATGGAAGAAGACTTTGTAATAAAGGGACTCCTCACTCAGTCATCTGATCATTGAAGGGTGATCAATGTTTCCGCAAAATGCATCACTAACGTAGAAACTTCTTCCAACAAAATGTTATTTTCCGCACATTTATGCTGACAGACCAAAGAGGGAGAGAAAAAGAAGAAGAAAAGAATGAATTACATCAAACAAATAGCTAGAAGGAAAAGTCCATCTCAAAGTAATATTTGTAGATAAAATGAGAATCATGTTCCAGATAAAGATTCCATTTCTTAAAAATAAATGATGGCAATGCTCACGCATATGCATGTTCACATGCAATATTGTCTATCTGTCTATCTATCTGTCTATGTGTAGATATACACATGTACTTACAATATACCCATTTACATACACCCCTCAAAAATTATACATGCAAAGATAAACAGACATATACAATTCTTTATATGCATATAATTTCACACATATAAACTCACATACATATAAACAAATCTATATACGCCACTCTCTCTCTCTCTCTCTCTCTCTCTCTCTCTCTCTCTCTCTCTCTCTCTCTCTCTTAAACAACTCCTTTTGCATTTCCCTATTCTATTGTGCTGTATGTTTTGTTCTTTGATAATTGATCTAGCCAACGCTGTTATCACCCATTGATATGATACACTACTAATTGACACATTAATGGGAGCAATCGATTCTTGCTTCTTAATAGTTCAGTTTTTTACTTGATGATTCGTTATTCGAAATTCAATACTTGCTGCGTGATGAGTCATTACCCTGAATTCAGTACTTGCTAGTTAATGCTTCATCCTTTAATATTCAGTAGATGCCTCTTAACATTTTAGCATTTGCTAATATATTATGTGATGCTTCATATTTATGCATAATGGCTCAGCGATTGTATGATCATCTTTAAAACCTTTGATGATTATTATTGTCAGATTTGTATGAACATTCTTTTGTCTTTCGTTCAAAATCAAGAAAATCCCAATGATAATTAGGAAAATTGTTATATTCATGGGTTTAATTCTTGTTAATTTTAGTAATACTGAAATTATTTTCCTTTATCATTTGTAATGAGCTTGAATTTATATTTTGTTTTTATTTACTCATCCCTTAGTTTGAAAGTAATTTTATCCCCTAACATTAGTTGGTAGCGGATTAACTAAATTGGCTCTTGGTAAATGGGTTTGAAGGTCCATAGGTAACTGAAGGGTGGCAGAGGTAAAGGATATGTAATTGTTTTATTCAACAGTGACCTAGAGGCCTAACATACGCACATGTGACCAACGGTCAAATCCCTTGCAGGGACGTAGGAGTAGGGAGGCTATGGGTTATAGTTTCAATCCCCTACCTTTTTGAAAACCTTGAGTTTTTGTGACCAATGCAGTATTATTAAGTCTATACAATAGGTCTACTTCCCCGTTTGTGAGGTTTTCATCTTTATACCATATAACCATAGTTTAAATCCAAAGACAAATAACATAATTATCAGGCTAAGGTTTGAATCCTTGGCTAGTCAAAGATTCTAATGAAAATACTAATTTTCCCTATATGTGGTATTGTAGCTAATGATTTTAGCCTTCTGGAAGCGATATAAACATCGTAAATGTACAGTATATGTACTGATACGGGAACAAATTAAAAGGATTTTTTGTACTATATGCATATTTAGAAAGAACATTTTGTGGGAGACAATCTTGGAACGGAAGGGTGAATGACATTCTGACATGTGGTGAAAAGGATGCATGGCACAAATAAGGCTGATAACCATTGCTTTAATCTTTATTCAGCCATAACTAGTTCACGAGAAAACAAAGGCCTCAGACATGTTCTTCCACTTGCGTCTTATTATGGTCTTTCTGTGCTAGTATATAACAGCAAATTTTCTTTGCTCGTTAATCCCTCGTCTTCTCTTCCTTCTTCTCATCTATATCTATATATATATATATATATATATATATATATATATATATATATATATATATATATATATATATATATATAAATTATATATAAATATATATATATATATATATATATATATCAAAACATTAGATAATTGTTATATGTAAAGTATGAATTAGATGAAACTAAACATCAAAAGCCGTAAGAAATTTAGAGATAAAATTGAAACTGAAAAACAAATGATATATAGATATAATAAATCGTAAATAAAACATAGTATGCTTAGAAAACTGGTGGCCCGAATTCCATCGATTTTGGGAACGAGTTTATATCAATTAACATCGTTAGCGTGTTTTTTTTTCGTTTTTTTGTTTTTTGTTTTTTTGTAAATTCCTTAAGTAGGCTTACCGGTATTTCATTATAGTCATTGTGTACAAATTGTAATCAGTCATATAAAAAAGCGTCCAAAAATATGATTTTCTTGTTGCTACAAGAAATTGATTGTGAGGATGTTTCCTCGTAAAAAAAACAAAAAAAAAAAAAAAAAAAAAAAAAAAAAAAACAACTTCAAGTTGAGTAGCCCTCCACCCGATGAAAATACACTCCTACGCCCTTGGTACATGTAACAAGGCACACTTTACAGAGGATTGATATCTATAATTGGGCTTATAATTAGCTAACAAAGATTCTCTGCGGACATTAAATATAGTTTGGTTAAATTTGGGGTTATTAATTCTATGGGTGAGTTCCAACTCTTTGCTTTTAGATTATTGTAATCTGCTCTCTATACTCATGTAATACATATTATCTGTATTCACATATGGTTACCCCAAATTATAACCTGAAATTCAAAATAGAAATAGTATTATTAGAAGGATGAATTTTTGATGAATTAATTTAAAACCTACCATGAAAGTATATTTTAGTAATCACGCACTTCAAATTTGAATAGAATCTAAGTGTTTCTACTTCTTTTCAAAGATGACAGCACTCGTCCCTTATTCCATTCATGTGAATGATTCTATCCAATTGGAAAAGTGTGATAGATCGATACTTATGTAACAATATGTGTGACATATATGAATTATATTCAGTTCCAATTAAGTAGGCTATTCTGGACTATTTTTAAACCAAAGTGACGTCAAGGAAGGTTCCAGAATACAAGGATCAAAGAGCTCTAACATTATTTATTTTCCTGGCCAATAGATGGCCTTAGCAGTATAATTTCTATTGCTTCATTTCTGTTGCTACTTGGGGACAAAATTACTAGAAAACATACGCACGTAAACTTGGCGTTCCTTATTGTCTGGCCACAACTTAATTCTTTTGAAATTACAAATTTCCCAATAAATGTCAAAGAAGTATTTCCTCAGCAAATAATCGTT
>NC_090730.1:133680379-133690379 GCF_036898095.1 Palaemon carinicauda
ATTCTAATTCCATTAATGTCAAATTCCTCAGATTTCAGGCAACGAGGCAAAGGTAATAATTCGTGCCTTAGGTCACCTAGGAACTCCTTACTTAGGCTTTCATAAGGAAGGAGGGAAGCAGGAACATCCGAACATTACCTGTATTATCATCTCATTCTGAGGTCGATTCAAACACAACCACCGAGATATAATCGGATTTCACCGAGAGATTGGAAGGGAGAAGTGGGAAACCGAATGTAGGTAAAAGCGTCTGAGCTTCGAGGGAAATTGCACGACCTGGAAACGAGAAAATGGGGAAAAGTTGATGACCTCTATTGGCTGATGGGAAAACCATTCTTTGACTGAAAAGGGAGATGACTGGATTAATGCAATTAGGAGAGAGAGAGAGAGAGAGAGAGAGAGAGAGAGAGAGAGAGAGAGAGAGAGAGAGAGAGAGAGAGAGAGAGAGAGAGAGAGAGAGAGTGTGTGTATCTTTTGCCAAACATCTTTAATGTATTCACGACGGTCTTAATCAATATCATAAGATGCTGATCAGAATTTTGATGTGCTACTGTCAATTAGTTTAATGTTTGAAAAAATAACGTCTCTTACAGAAGCCACTCTTATAAATTGATTGATGTACAAAGGTATATTTTTCGTAAGTTTAGAATTAACAAATAAGGACGGTGTTTTTTGTTACGAAAGAATTTGGCATTTTTTATTCCTGAACAAAACATGGATCATACATTCCCTTGATTCATTCAGCAAGTTTACAGTTTAACGGTATGGCAGTAACATCTCATATATATTGATTCCTCTGTCTATGTTATACAGTATTATTTGTCATAATAAGACCATAAAATAGAACTACTGAAATACAAAATAATGACTTGGTACAAAATGACAATATAAGTAAAAACAAGCAGGTAAAAAACTGGCAATGGAAAACCATATTAGAAGAAAATATTTCTTTGTAAATTCCGAAATCAACAGATCATCTAACATTCATCAATTATGTTTTTGGTATAAAAACGAAGATTTCTTATTATTGTGTAACCATATATATACATATTTAGTTACTATTCATACAAGGACCTCCATTAATAATATTGAAAGCCCTGTATGGTCTAACTAAAAAGATATGCTGAAAGATAAACGACTGGTCAAAGAGAATTAAGAATTTTTTCGCTACAGCCAAATATTTTATGGAACAAAACAGACGAAAAAGTGAATTATATACCCTTTAGAATTTTGTTCTATTTAAAAAACGCCAATAATAATAATAATAATAATAATAATAATAATAATAATAATAATAATAAATAAAAGTCTAAAACTATTAGGTGAATGGTTCGATAGGAAACAAATCCCAATTTGTAAAGCCATAGGCATAGTTGCCAACACTAACCCTTACAACCGAAAGCAATATTAGAATTTTGAGATGAAGCAGTGAGTAGTCATGGACATTACATTTGATTCAAATCCAGTATATTTTTCAAAGTGATGTAATAACGAACCCATGAAGTAATATATTCTAACTAAATATTCCTGAAACTTACAATTGATATTTAGAAATACGTTTGCTTACTTATCTGGGATGGGTCTCTCATATATAGAGAAAAAGTGCTCGTCATTTCAGCTGTTATCAATTTGAAAGGTATTTATAATTATGTACAGCCTACACTTATAAAATTGGTTTAATGCAGTGGATGTAAAGGACTTAGAATTTCCACACAAAAACCTCGGAAACGTTTAAGCGTGACGGTGAAGGAAACTCCTTGGTGTCAATCCAAAGATTTATCAATGCCCATGTCCAAGGAAAAAGTTGTACCCTTAATTATAGGTCTTATAATTATCATTTCTAATAACCAAACTGTAGCCATAGTTGGAAGAGAAAAACGCTATAACGCCTACGAGCCCTGTATGGAAAGTAGCTACATTGTGGGAAATAAATGGAGAAGTAGAAGAATTACTATAAAATGGAAATAAGACAAACGCTATTTCAAGATAATGATAAATAGATAAGTAACGTATAAGCTGCTCAACAGAATGGCATTTGAATGATATTTGAACTCCTGAAGTTCCATTGATTCAACTATTTGAATGAGAAGATAATTCCACATTTTGGTTGGGTTCTGAATTAAACTTCGAGAATATTTAGCAATATTAAGCCCTAGGCCTAGGAGAAAGAAAGGCAATACTATCAGAGTTAAATACATGCTTTGTATTACGCGATGGAAGGTAAAGTCTGAGAAGATCTGAATGCAAAGGATGGTCAGATTAATAAAAGTCTTAAACAACATGCACAAAGAGCTGGTTGAATGGGACTTCCAGTTACTGGTGTCTATATCAGGGAGAGGGAATTTAGTAGAAAACAAATATTTCTTTTTTCACCAAATTAAGATGAGAGTCACCCGCAAAACATCAGACAGGCGAACAATATTTAAAGCATGGTAGGGTAAATTAATCTAACAATTTCCACAGGGAAACAATACTTCAAATACCTTGAAAGACTTTATATACCATAATTTTGTGTAATTGAAGAAAAGACCGACCAAATTTGTTATTATCACAGCTGGAGTATTAAATGAGCTGCATATAATTGAAGAAACATAATCAATTAAACGATCTTAGTGGGGAGGATCCAATGCTCTTGACTTACAATCACAAAGTAAAATTTTATGCTGCATTCTGGTGTAGCTTAAAATAGGCTTATCATTTTGGCCCTAACTTCTTGGTTTGTATCATCACTAGTAAAAGTAATGTAGGCTACGCCTGACAATAAAAATAAATCCTGAGTAATTATGTGAGATTGATTGATTGAATTAACCATGGACTTTGGGTCATATGGCCCGGCCCTGGAACCGGGGAGAGCATACAACGCACCACCAAGGCGCAACTAAAAGAAACTCCTTCGATTGTTCGAATAAGGAATTGCTTAAAGATTGGACAGTAAGGTTGAAGAAAGTAAGAGGGAACGCAGACATAGGTGAAGGCTAGAATTCTGGGACCCAGTGCAGCTGGTGGCTGACGAAGAGTCCAGTGGTTCCCAAACTGGGGGTAAATCACTCGCTGGGGTTAATAAAGAAAATATAAGGGGTTAGTGGAGGAGTGACGGAAAAACAGTCAAGAATTTAGAAAATCAAGAAAACATTGCGTTGCCTGGTTTTATGATCAATGTTAAGTTGGTTTTTGTACGTAAAGTTGTAAATTAACCTTTTATAATTCAGTAATCAAGTCACTGTCAATTTCTCTGAGCATCGGTCGGAGTAGATATAAACTGATATGTATGTGTACTGCCCTGTACAGTATAGAGAGAGGGAAGTACCCACTGTTAATGGTGTTCTTGACATCTTTGGCAATAGTCATCAGAGATGCACAATGTTCAAATACAACAAATGAAAGGAAATATCTCGTGTTTTAATTTAGCCATACATATCAATTTTGACATCATTTTGTAAATGGGTAACAAGCTTAATGTAACATTTAAATAGGGTAATAAGCTGGAATAGTTTTTGAACCACGTCCCAAAGGTTTCCCGGTGCACTTACACTACCCACCAACGGAATCACTTCGGTAGGAATACCATGATTAACATACTGGGAGAGACAGAAAACGTATATCCATTTTTTTCTCTACAGTTAGATGCTACTGTGTGACCTTGTTTTTTTTTCGCTTCAACGCCAGATTAGGTGTATACAAAGGAATTGTACAAAAATGTAATCATTACTTCTGTAATTATAAAATGTAAACCACTGATAAACGTAAATTGGGAAGAAAAATAGAAACCTTTGAGCTCCGAGCACCGACATGGCTTATTCAAAGTCCCACAGAAGCAATGATTAATTAGTGTCGAGTCAAATATATTAGTCGATGATTAAACTGACTTTTCTGTGTTATCATTCCCATTTCGGGGTTGGATCTTATTGCAACTTGATCTTTTTTTTTTTAACAGATAGTATTCTTAAAGTAGTTTTAATCTTTCTACTATGGTCCTTTTGTTTTTTTATTCAAGGATTTTATCAAGATATGTCTGTTATTCAAGAAACGGAGACGAAACCACACAGCTGTTGTCTGCTTCATCCTAGTGAAATATTGAGAGATAAGAACGGCCTTCTCCCAATCAAGTGCTAGTCTTGTTTTATTTTTTACTACACTTATTATTATTATCATTATTATTATTATCATTATTATTATTATTATTATTATTACTTGCTACGCTTGTTAGAAAAGTAGGATGCTATAAGTCCAAAGGCTCCAACAATGAAAATAACCCAGTGTGGAAAGGAAATAATAATAATAATAATAATAATAATAATAATAATAATAATAATAATAATAATAATGATAATAATAATAATAATAATCTGAATATTACTTGGATTTCGTTTTTCTGATATAAACCGAAACTCTTGCCTCACCTACTATGCAAAAGAATTTCCTCACCAGAAATTTCTGAAAGACTGTAATGCAATTTTTAGGTGAAATACTGCACTTGAAAATTAGTATCATCTATTTAATTTCATTGATAGCTATAGGTTTAGCTTCCACGATATAACAGGACATTTATACGCTTCTTGTATCGTACAAGTTCATCCATAGTGGCTTTATCCTCAATTGATAGTTATTTACATATTGTGGTTACAGTATATTTTGAATATAGTAAACAAAGGATTATATTGCGTTGTCAGATAATAATCGAATCAATATCATTATCATTATTATCAATACTAGCTAAACTACAACCCTAGTTGGAAGAGCAATATGCTATAAGCCCAAGGGCTCCAACAGGAAAAAAATAGCCCAGTGAGGAAAGGAAATAAGGGAATGAATAAAGGATATAAGAAGTAATGAAAAATATAAAATATTTTATAACACCTTATCAACATTAAAACAGATATTTCATATATAAACTATAAAAGGACTTATGACAGCTTGTTCAACATAAAAAACATAAAAGATGGTTATACTGTGTGATATATTCAACGAAAGTTATTAAGCTGTTGTTGGATTTTTAACATATAAATTGGCAATACAAAATGGATAAACAAATAAATGCTCCACATCTGTGCAATTTGCTCACGCGTGCAAATATAAGCTTCATAGATAGTTTCCAATTTAAGTCACTGTTATAAAACAGGTTCATAAAATCTCCAATTAATTGTTGGAGAAGCAAAAGATTTTTACGCGAGTAACTTATTTTGTTTCTTACAATTTTTTTGGGGGGGAGGGACGGGGTGCGGGGGGGGGGGGGGAGAGAAGAAAAAAATGACCGGAACCTTATAAGCCTGATCAGTCACACAAATATGTCCATTAGAATCTCAACGTATAGAATTTATACCCACATTTCCATATAACTCTTGGGGGCGTCTACATTTATATCAGCATACGCGTTAAGTGAAGGTTTACTTGACATTTCAGGGTTAATTGATTTATTTATTTAGTAATATGAATAATGAGGATGATTATTATACGTATCTCGAATTATCAACTATTACCTCTTTATTGATCAAGAGATATCACAAAAATGTAATAAAATCAATACTCACCCGTAAAGTTAGTCCTAGGAGCTATTGCTCTGTATTAAAAGCAGAAGCATAAAAAATATGAGGTTTTGCTTAAGGCGTGATTTGGAAGTGAAGATAATAAATAATTAGGAGGTGAATTGGCTTCCGAACTCTGACCTCGCCAGTCGCTGATATCAAGGCATATGGTTCGCATTAAATCGCTTCTAGTGAAATAAAAAAAAATAAGGATGCTATACACACACATACACACACACACACACACATACACACACACACACACACACACACACATATATATATATATATATATATATATATATATATATATATTCCTAATCTTATTTAGTTTAATGATTTGAAGAGCAACCATTCTTCAGCAATCGAGAAGTGAATTACACTGTGAAGTAAACTATAAGTGTTATTTTAATTTCGCTTAAATTTCCAACAAAAGCGGAGTAACCCGACTCAGAGAGAGAGAGAGAGAGAGAGTGGTGGGTCACAATAATATACATTACAAGTTATGTTGACCTGTGATGATGTGAAAGTGTAAGGATAAAAGAATTATCAGGTATTACGAGAAAGGTACTGGCGAAACCAGTCTTACATGTAAATAATTATATTTGCTTTACCTTTTTATCAATAGCTATGGCTACTTCTATTCTATAATTCATTGTTTATTATTTAGTTCTATTAAATGGGAGTTTTGTTTTTATAAATTTAAAAGTAATATAGATTTGATGCGATTAACGTTAATTTGTAAACGGTTTACATTGATCTTATCTTTTTGTTTTTATCATATTCCACTTTTTACTTCTCAAATGATATCAAGCTAACATTATTCATTCATAAAGAGAGAGAGAGAGAGAGAGAGAGAGAGAGAGAGAGAGAGAGAGAGAGAGAGAGAGAGAGAGAGAGAGAGAGAGAGAGCAAATTAATGTCTTCTCTGTATATGATAATATAGTCCATTTTGGTAATGTCATCACAATGAATTATACAGTAAGCTCTAAATCATAAGAGGGAATCTAACTTTAAGATGAATATCTTTAACGCCCCACCCACTTTTTTTGGTATTAAATCATTCCTAATTACTCGAATGAGAGGGTTTAAAGGTCATTCGTGACCGGTAAAGACAAGAGACAGTACACAGCAATGTCACACAATGTCCTAAAGACACTACATATACACCTGGTCTGGTACCAAATGTAACGGTAGGAGAAGTAAAGTAAGCGTTACAAGACATGAAAAAAGACAAAGCAGCAGGAAAAGATGGCATAACAATTGATTTGATAATAGATGGAGGCAACTTCTTAATAATAAAACTCGCTGAACTTTACACAAAATGTTTGCAAGAATGCTCTATACTACAGCTTGGAAAGACTTTATCATTATATTAATTCACAAAAAAGGGGACACGAAAGACCTGAAAAGGTATTGAAGAAATTTTTAGGAATATAGATTGGAAAAATCTAGGAATAAACATTAATGGGGATTACTTTAAATATGTTAAGATTTGCATATGACAGTTTTATTTAGTGAATCATGGGATGAATTTTCAAAGATGACAGAATATTTGGATAGAGAAAGCACAAATGTAGGACTGAAAATGAATATAAGTAAAAGTAAGATAATGTTCAATAAAAATTCAGAGAGACAACAAATAACAGTTATTGGTGAACCTCTAGGGATTGTTAATGAATATACGTACTTAGGACAGACAGTAGGGTAAATGTTTCTCACTGACGTGAGACCGAAATTAAAGGAAGGATAAGCATAAAATGGAGAACCTTTGGTAAACAAAATGAGATTATGGAAAGTAAAATACTATTTACCCTAAAAAGAAAAGTATTTAATCGGATGGTCCTACCAGTATTACCACATGCATTAGAAATTTGGAGCCGTACTAAAGCCTTAGAAAATAAATTAGTTACAAATCAAAGAGTTATAGAAAGAATAATGATGAGATTAACACTAGAAGACAAAAAGAGATACATGAATACAAGAGCAAACTAAGATAGATGATATTCTAACAATAAGTAAGAAAAAGAAATGGACATGAGCAGGACATATAATGAGAAAAACATGAAATATGGAGTACAAGAATAAGAGAAAGACAGATAATATATGAAAAAATAACAGAATGGGTCCCTAGAGATTACAAACGAAGCAGGGGAAGCAACAGAAGACGATAGATTGACGAGCCAAGAAAATTTGCTGGTATAGACTGGCATAGAAAGACAATAACCAGAAGGGAATGGAAGGACATGTCTGATGCCTTTGTCCAGCAGTGGACTAGTAACGGCTGATGATGATGATGATGATGATGATGATACACAAATACACACACACACACACATATATATATAATATATATATATATATAAATATAATATATATATATATATATATATATATGTGTGTGTGTGTGTGTGTGTGTGTGTGCGCACGTAAACCCCATAGAGACACGTAAAGGTCATGTACGAAAGAAAACACGGAGAAAATGAAAATATTGAGTAACTCCTGACTAACTTTAGTTTCTTCTCTGATGTCCTCAAGAGAACTGCCTTTTTGAAGAAGTCAAAAACAAAACTGGTAAGGAATCACTTGACAGTTAACTTTCCCTCTATATATATATATACATATATATATATATATATATACATATATATACATACATATATATATATATGTGCATACATATATATATATATATGTGTGTGTGTGTGTGTGTCTACATGCATATATATATATATATATATATATATATATATATATATATATATATATATATAGGCCTATATATATATATATATACATATATATATATGTATACATATATATATACATATATATATATATATATATATATATATATATATATATATATATATATATATATATATATATATATATATATATAGCCGTTTCTAGTCCACTTCAGGACAAAGGCAATAAACGAACCCTTTCAGCACGCTAAGGTATATTCATATATTACATATAAATACGAGTACGTATTTGTCTGTACGAGAGTTACATAAAGAGACCTCACCTGTAAGGGTTCGCATATTGCGAAACGCCCAAGAAGCCCTCGGGAGAACGAAGTACATTGAATAATTTCTTTGGAGTGAATAATAGGATTTAAGACTACTTGCCTTCATAAGATTCAACTGAGTATGATGAGAGAGAGAGAGAGAGAGAGAGAGAGAGAGAGAGAGAGAGAGAGAGAGAGAGAGAGAGAGAGAGAGAGGTTTGTAGTATTATATATACCAGAATTTTTTTGGTGTAACGACGAGTTCTTTACCTCACATCGAACATTTATTCAAGTGGACAAGAATTAGGTCTCAAATAATTTTCTATATTTTCATCTAATTTAAAATTATATTAATGTATCTTATTTACCAATAATTTGCCTCTTCAAATATAGGTTGCTGTTTTTCTTGTAAAGAACTGAAGTATGTATAATTTTCAAACCTAGCAATTATATTCTACTATCATTTATCTTTCTATAATAGACATATTTCTGACTGAAATTGTAATTTGAACAAGCCCTCAAAATAATCAATCTTTATTATTTCTATTTCTGATCGTTGTCTTACAACTACACAATTGCAGGCTTTAATATTTTAGTGAGTATTTATTTTGTTGAAAATATTTTTGCATTTTAAACAGTCTGTGAAAACGCTACTACTGGGAAAATTTCACCTGATGATCTCCTGACCTAATCTATTCATGTTTTTTTGTATGATAGATGAGTCAGTTTTCAGAAGGTTTACATTAGATTTTCAGAGCATACATTACTGTACTAATCAATTTCATTCTTTTAGCATATAGTAAAGACACCTACTTCGTTAAAGCTCAATCAAATCACAACTTAATTCCATCCTAGGCTATGAATTAAAAAAAAAAAAATTGAGCTGATGAATTCATATCTAAGACAATATTGTAACCTAATACTCAGCAACTCGAAAATAACCAACCCATTAACAACAACGACGACAAAATTGATAACAGTAATAGCAGTGATACTGTTGATATCATTAATAGTTTTCATCAAGCCAAAGTCCTTTGGGAAGTCTGGAATCTCTATCTACAATGTTGATATTAATCTCTCTTCAAAGGCTTTGATTTAATTCAGGAGCGGATGGACATTACTTCTCATGATGATATCCAGATTTACTTAACATATGAGAAATTAATATCACGCTGATAATAAATCCTTTGAAAACCTTGCATTAATTAGTAGTATGCTCGTTTAAAATGCAAACTTTACTATTTTACGAATTACTGAGAAAATGTATTTCATGATAGTCTCCAATAAAGCCTCCCTAGATCACTTAGGCTTGGGTGTTTGGGCACCGTTAAAAAGTCCTGTTTATCCTGTATAATGGAGTTTTCGCACCGTCAAAAGGAGGGGAACAAAGTCCAAGTCAAAATAGTCAAGCATTGACTTGATTATTCTTTCCATCCTTATGCTCTGGATCTCTATCTGTTTTTAA
>NC_090730.1:133697879-133707879 GCF_036898095.1 Palaemon carinicauda
GTTGTGTTAATTCAATTGAACGTTAATTGAGTTCCAGTCCAGTAAAAGTACACAGATTAATCCTGTAAAGAAATATGGAGAGACGTTAGGGAATTTCTGCTCTGACAATGATGGATCCAGAAATATCAAGTCTCCCTATTTCCCTCGTGGCAGTGATTGCTCCTGCAATTGCTTTCCTGTCATTCATTCCGAGATGGATTTTTAAGTCGACGGTAGTCTGTCTAGAACAAATCTCCCCTTTGACAGTATCAATCGACATGAAATATGATATTCAATATTTTAGATGGATTAATTTAAGGAGATTTTCATCTGGATATTATAGAGAGATCTTGCATTGATTTTACAAGGATTGAGAATGAGAATAATTTACTATAGTATTCATTTTTGTGATATAGCGATTGAGAAATTCCTCTTGGACGGTGAATTCAAAATAGAAAAGGGAAAATTTTGGTTCTGGTTGTATTTTGTTGGTTATATGTAACTTATAAACTTAAGAAATTATTGGGCTATCATAGGATATAAAATGTTGCGAAGAATATCCCACTGAAGCTTTTTTTTTATTATTAATTTGAGGTTCACAGATGTATTATTATTATTTTTTTTTTTCTAATATGTACCATGAATCGCCACGGTATTTGCTTATGGATGAATCAACGATGTAAAATGAAGTAACTTTCGTAATATGGAACATATAAAGAATCAAGTTTGTTTAAATTCATAATTAGTTGTTTATGTCGAGAAAATTAACTTAGTATCACTTTGATATCATGCGATTGATATTTATGGGTAATACAGACATTTCCTAGAAACATTTACTCCGTAAGCCTGTTACTTCAAACGATCAAATAACATATGGTAAGATACTTAGAGTCCAGTCAGTGTCAGTCAGTCACAAGTGAATGGTGATAGATCATTTGCAAGTTAATTTAGAAACTATTCGCCGAAAGTTTGGGTTCCTCTTATTTTTTTTTAAAGATATGGAGCACTAAAGACCAAACCAATTTATTTGTATTTATGGCTGTATGAAATATAAACGAAAAATTATGTCTGGGTATATATAGACCTAAGCCCATGTAGGCATAGCGAAAAATAACGTTGGCCTTAAGTTGTCAATGTGTGGATAAATCATGTTTGCTTAATCATTGTGGCATAGGTCAGACTCTGATTTAATTTCATTCCTATTCTCCTCCTCCTCCTCCTCCTCCTCCTCCTCCTCCACCTCCTCCTCCTTCTCCTTCTCTTCCTCCTCCTCCTCCTCCTCCTCCTTCTTCTTCTTCTTCTTCTTCTTTTTCTTTTCTAATAGGTTTGTCTGTAACTTAATAGCTACGTCTGTATTCTTAAAGTTTTCGCCTATATAAAGACACGGTTTAAAGGTTTTAAAGGTCGCTCATGAATGGCAGAGGCAAGGGACAGTGACATTGCCATAGCAAGCAGGACAATGCCCTAGAGACTGACCATATAGTATCTGATCAGCGCCCAAGCCTCCTCTCCACCCAAGCTAGGACCAGGGAGGGCCAGGCAGTGGCTGCTGATGACTCAGCAGATAGACCTATAGGCTCCCCCAAACCCCCCAACCTTAGCTCACAAGGATGGTAAGGTTGCAGACACTAATGGCACTAACGAGTTTGAGCGGGACTCGAACCCCCGACTGGCGATCACCAGGCAGAGACGTTACCAATCAGGCCACAACAATACTCTGTTAAACTTTCTATGATCGGTAGGGTGGGGTCAGATAGAAAATACAGACTTGTCTCGTCTATGGGTAAGGGCCTTTAAATGATTCCCACAGAGATTATCCTTCCATGGAAGATTGTTAAGATCTTGGGAGCCCAGGGAAAAGGTTTGCTTCTTAAGTGCACCAGTTTACTTATCTATTTATTTTCCTTCCTGATTACATTTACTCCTTCCTATGTATGCATTATTCACAGATATTTTCTTTAATAAGTCTTTGTATTAAAGGTTTAAGTAAATACTGGCATTATATGTAGCATCTTTTAACACACTTCTTATCTTCAGAGGAAAACAAAAAAGTTTGCATTGACTGCTTACAATAGTCTTCATTCTCAGCCTAACTCTCATATATGGCAACCAGATAGACATACACACTCAAGCTAAGTGGAGGTAGCATGAAGATGGTCTTTAGATGTACAGAAGTGATTACTGGTCACTACCAGAGTACTTCGGTGACATTTATGAAGTGTAGTCTAACATGTAGTTCTGTGTCAGCATGTCATACTTCAACAGCTTACTATCTTGAATACTGTTTATCTAATACTAAATCAGTAAAGCAGCAAAGCAGGAATAGATACATAGGCAAAGTAAAAGAATATAGTCACCACATGTAAATCCCTCCGAAACGGAGAGGTTGGATACAATGGCTTAACAAGGAACATCCCTCTTATTCCATTTGATCCATATAATACTGATCCAGTTTCATTCTCCACGAATATCTGAAGACGATAGAATTCAGTAAATTTCACGAGAATTGCAGAATTCTGCTCTACAACTCATAGATACGGTTCAAAGAAGACAAACCTTAGCAGTTCCTACAGAGGAATGAGCAGCAACAAGATACCTGTATTAGTCAGGTTAATCTCTAGTACAAGAACTAAGGCATCAGTCTTAATGAATTAGAGACCCATGCAAGTGATATAGAATACACCAAAATGTTCCTAGGCAGGAAGAAGCACAAGTGGTTCATGTGGAAAAATACTGCATACCTTACTGCTTTCTATGAACTTGTTACTTTTATTGCTCGGATAAAAGTATTTATTGCAACTACAGAACCATCAAATTTTAAGATTATATGCATGGGTGATCATGATGCGGATAGGGAATCCAAACTATAGCCCTATTTTGCGGTGATAAAGTTCTTGCAGTATAATTACTTTGCCAATAATAAGGAAAGAGCACAAATCTGTAGGCAGCCCAAGGATTGTGAGACGCTGTATGGTATTATACAGTTACATGTTTATGTTTGTTAAGGCAAGTAAGATACAATTCATCAATAGTCGGTAAATATTAGACTAGCTAGGGGTAGCAGCAGTAGCCCAGTGCATGAAAGAAGCAGTCGTGTATCCATTTACTAAAAAATTGAGTAATAAATAAAGAATGGTCGCAACCTCATTGCATGCTGGAAAACATTGACCACAACAATAATGCAACCACTGTCCCATTTTTCAGGGTTACAGCTCTTACAGCTCTTGCAATTATACAGTAAAATTACTTTGCCAATATCAAGGGAAGAACACAAATCTGTAAACGCTCCAAGGATTGTGAGATGCTTTATGTTATACCTAGTGGCATGTTTATGTTTGTTATGACAGGTAAGAAGTAGCTGCAGCTCATTGCATGGAGGAGGCAGTGGTGTATCCATTTGTTTCCAAATTGAGCAATAAATAAACAATGGTCACATGCCCATTGCATGCTGGTGAATATTGGCCACAATACCAATGCAACCATGGGCACAGCATCTTTTCATAAGAACCGTATGTCCAACTTACAACATCCAATTGTAGAACATGCTGGTAAGGAACACGAATCACTCAGTTGGAATACTGATATAATGATATAGAAAGCCTTCCAGCTAACAGACACTGACTTATGGTCGACCAAATGGTACTATGTAGTCTTCATAACAACATATGTGGATTGCCTTTTACTAAGGACCCTGTCATTGTTGAATTCAAGTTCATAATGTATTTTTTGGTATAGGGTCCCGGAAAGCTAGTGATATTCTATTCGTTTTTCTTTCCTTTGCGATCGTGAAAGTTGCCCCATGTGTGTGTGGGCAGAAAGGTGGTATTGGTATGGAATGTCTGTGATTGTATTTCAGAATTATTCAGCAAACTTAGCCGATGTGTAACATCATTTATCAGTAATAGCCTGCTGTAGGTGAAACAATATTCTGCTTTTATGTAAAGCATCTAATTCCATCACCAGTGTAGATAAAGCATGATTAAATCTCTTTTGCCACAAGGACAGATTATATTCCGACAAGCCAAACATCTTCAATGTTCATGAAAAGATGGGCGTTTGCTAGGTTAGTGTTTTCTGGGCCAGGCAACACACTCTTCGATCCTTCTGGGGATTGATGTTGATAGGAGAGCCATGCCAGAGGCATTTTATATAACTCTAGCTAATCGCTATATGTTGTTAGTAGCTGACCAAATGCCTATATAAGAAACAACGAACAGAGATGCAAATGATTTCCTGTTGACGTTCCTGCAGTGCTTTCCATTTTTATTTCTGAATATCAATAAATTCACGAAAATATAACACAAGCAAAAGTCTTAGGCACCATTGCTTATAATTATAATACGTATGGTATTCAGTAAGTCTGTTTTTGCTGCGTTTTTTCCTTCACCAAAGGTGTAATAATATGTTAATATGTTGATAGAATATCACCAAAACTTACATGAAAACATTTTTGTTGACACTAATATCAATTTTTGGGGGGCAACTACGTGAAAAAATAGCTGACTTTATAGATTTTCGATACGCAAATTAGACACAATTGGCATGGATCCATAAGAGAAGTGCTATGTCAAATTTGGCGATAGTATCACAATTAGCTTGATTCTCTTGAAAAACGGCGCCTAGTTGCTCTACTACTAGCACATAGGCACATGAAATGATGCCCCCTCATCACCAATGAGTAGTAAGAGACCGAAGGTCCACACATGGCTTCTTATTCCTTTTCAAACCTAACCACGTTTGCAGGTTACCATTGAATAATTGATTATTATGGTATATGATTAAGTTAATCTAGAACAAAAACTAATGACATTGCAATATAAATAAACTTCAGCAGTCTTTAAGCTCTCCAATTTGGATGCCATGTGTAACTGAAATAAAGTTTCTTCCTTCATGTCGAACAAAAAACACGAATATGGTATTAGATAATGATAATAATAATAATATAAAAAAATCAAATGGTTGTGTTGTGATATCTGATTTTCTGTTAGTATTTATTATTTTCAACTCAAAATACCTTTCGTTGAAATTCTCATAAAAAACTGAAATTGATATTGCCCTTTTCGGATAAATGAAGTTACTCTTTTTGTAACTTTCAAACAGGATGATAAAATGAAAACTGAATAATGGATGGTATAAATCAACATATCAAGGGAACCTGTCATAAAAGTTGATCGTTGATTCATTTAAAATGTGTTATATCTTTTATTTACCTTTATCATATTTGTACGATCTTACATATTTCTTTTAAAACAAATCTTTTAGTAATTAAGAGACCAAAGAACAATGAATAAAACAAGGATGTTGGTCTAATCAAAATAAAGCTTATAATGAAAATTTGAAGTCTAGAACTACCAACTTCAAGACCTCACCGATTTCATTAGGCATATCATATTACTTGGCCTCATTTCACATAAATACTCAACGAATTGGATTCATAACCTGCAATGGGGTTTTACATCATTGCCTTTGTAAATGAGAGAGAGAGAGAGAGAGAGAGAGAGAGAGAGAGAGAGAGAGAGAGAGAGAGAGAGAGAGAGAGAGAGAGAGATGAATTCTTGACGGGCTTCAAAAGCCAATTTGTCTCCTTTTTACCCTTTTTATTAGTTCCGCAGTATTTTAATTTCACTTTAAGGCTACCTCACCCTGTCTATCTCCCTTTCTCTTTATCTATCTATCTTTTTCTTTATGTCTGTTTGTCTGTCCGTGACTGCCTCTCTGTGCGTGTTCTCTCTAATTCCTAGTACAATTACCTTAATTTGACAGCAATATGTAATCTCAGTTGATAGTGTAATATATATATATATATATATATATATATATATATATATGTGTGTGTGTATATATATATATATGTGTGTATATATATGTATATATATATATATATATATATATATATATATATATATATATATATATGTGTGTGTGTGTGTGTGATGAAAAAAAATATATGTATCGTTTAAACTGTGGTAAATAGATTTTTATAATTTAACATTATCTTAAAAGAGAGAGAGAGAGAGAGAGAGAGAGAGAGAGAGAGAGAGAGAGAGAGAGAGAGAGAGAGAGAGAGAAAGCCGGAACCTTCAAATTCCAGACGCCACTTGTTTCTTACCTCTTATCATGCAAAAGTTTCTTCAGTTTTTTCACCAGAAGATGACTGAAAGGTTGAAAAGCTATTATCGGAAATTGGAAAAGTTCAGCAATTGGGCTGAATAGACTACCAGGATTGAGTCCTGGTTTCTACTTTTTATCTCGCAAATCCCATTCAGTAGCCTGCAGTTCTATCAACAAAAGGTGAAGTTGGCAGAGAAGGAAATCATATACTGGAAATAAGTGTACAGCAGTGTTCTATCTATTTATATTTATCTATCTGCCTTTTTTTTGTCATAAGGAGTGCCTAGAATTAAAAGCAAAAGAAAAAATTAGTCGTCAATATCATATTGAATAATACAGAAATCCAAAATATTAATCACTTCATGTTTTTCATACAGACCTCTAATCAGTAAAGTATCATTAACGTCTCCCTTGCACATACTCTTTTATATTCTTAAGTTTACCTCTTCGGCTTCTTCAGTTAACTTCCGAAACATAAACCCTTTCACCAACATATCATCTTCCTCTCTTTCCACGCACCCAAACCATTTGCAAGCTGACTGAACAATCGTTTCACCTAGCGTAACACTCATCACTTCTTCACACCTAAACATTCGCCGTCTTTTCAACTATTTCTTCTCCCAATAAACTAAGATAACCATTATCAAGCCTAACTCCACCCTATACATTTATCAGTAATCACCCAAAAAAACCAATTTTTCACTCAAGGAGTTAACTACTGCACTGTAATGATTCGGTGGCTGGCTACTTTCCACTTCGTCAGAGTAGAAGATTCTCTAGCCATGGTTAGCAGCTTTTCCTGGAGTAGGACACTCAAAAAAAAAAAAAAAAAAAAAAAAAAAAAAAAACCATAGCCTCCGTACCATGGTTTTCCACGGTCTTGGGTAAGAGTTTTCTTACTTGAGGGTGCATTCCGGCCTACTATTCGATCGGTTACTTTATTGCCTTTCCTCCATGGGTATCTTCCCTGTGGGACCCCTTGCACATATAGCATCCTGCTTTTCCAACTAGGTCTGTAGTTTAGCTAATAATAATAATAATAATAATAATAATAATAATAATAATAATAATAATAATAATAACCTGCAGATCATTCTTATCTTCAAGTAAAGAATATTTGACGAAAGAGAAGCAAAGACACAAACAAATTAATTGAACTCAGGGTATCTCTCCCAATTTCCTTTCCTCTTTCTCTCTATATATGTAAATATCTATCTATCTATCTATCTATCTATCCATCGATCTATATCTCCATCTATTTTTAAATATAGTATATGAAAGATAACCTAAATGAAATAAGTTATATAGAAAATTATAATGTCATACATGGTGGTTTGTTATACTCTGTTGATTTTTCCATTAGCTAGTTAATTATATAAATATGGTTAGATGCTGAATACCCGGTTCTAAAACCTGCCCATTCTCATGGTTGATTTAAGTCTACCTGTCTTTCTATTTGTCCTAATATGATCTTTGCAAATATCTCATATATCAATGAGAGTAGATTTATTTGGATGTAATTTTTCAGGTAATTTTTGACTCCCTCTTTGTGAATTAGTATAATAAAGTTTTCCCAAGCTGTAGGTATAGAGCATTCTTGCAGACATTTTGTGTAAACTTCAGCAAGTTTTACTATCAAGAAATCTCCTCCATCTATTATTAAATGATCTGCTAGGCCATCTTCTCCAGTTCCTTTGTCTCTTTTCCTGCCTTTTAGTGCTTTCTTTACTTCTCCTACTGTTACTTTTGATACTGGCTCAAGTGTTTCATTATTTCTATTGGCAAGGTTATTTCTTATATCTCCCTTGTAAAGAATTGTATAGAAATCCTCTGCAATTTCTATCAATCGATCTCTTTTGCTGATAATATTCCCATTTTCATCCTATAAAGCAAATATCTGTTGGCACCCTGTTCCATGTCTTGCTTTCATCAATTTGATGCCTCTTCCTTTCTCTAGTGTTTCCTCAATTTTTGGTCTAACTTTGATTGCGTTTACAAATATCTTGTTGTTTAGTTTGTTTTTTGTTTTGGATACTTCTGTTGATTCTATTTAATATATATATATATATATATATATATATATATATATATATATATATATATACTGTATATATGTACATATATTTGTATATATATATATATATATATATATATATATATATATATATATATATATCTATATATATACATATACATGTTTATATATATATATATACATATATATATATATATATATATATATATATATTTATATATATATATATATATATATATATATATATGGGTAGAAGGAGATAGAATTAGTTACTTATAGATATAAGACTGCAAAGAAAAGGAAGTAAAACCTCATAGGTTTTCTCACATTACTTTCAAACTTACGTAAGAAACAAAACATGGAATTCTACTAAAAACATCACTGCGTAGAATATAGATAACATAATTATAGGATTTTCATGTTATGTTTGTTAAAGGGAAAACCCTGTTTACAAAATATGTTATGACCGTAGAACTTGAATAGGAATTAGTTACAAAGCATTCTGATATAAGCCTTTTAGTTTAGAGCAGCACGTTTGAAGTTAATTGCCCAAAGCTTCTTATTCATTATTAGAACACATTTTATTATGTCGAATTTTTTTTTTCGAAGAAAGTATTGAGATGAAAATTTAGTTTCAAAATTATATTTTCAAGGAGAGGGAAAATTTACAGATAATATAACCAATGGATGGAGACGACTTAAATCAGTGTGAGTAATATGTTTTCTATTATGGCTGTAGCCGAACATTTCTAAGAGAAACATATATTTTTTCGGCGAAGGCATATCAGGTAAAGACTGCTTGTTGCTCTACTCTAGTATATACCAAAGAGAAAGAAAAAGGAAGATATCGAATTTGATGATGCACGTCTCGAAAAATAGGGATTTTTCATAGACAAGGTGACATGAGATTCTGGAATGACAGAAACGTAATATAATTCAGCAGCTCAATGGAGATAGGAGGAAACGGTCACAATGCCAAGCATAAGAGGCACTGATAATTACCCCCCAAAATAAGGACAAATAAAGAAAGCCATAATGCAGAAATAACTCCAGAAATTTGGCACTTGAGACCTTTCAATCTTATTAATAACATCTGAAGTGTAGGGGGATAACATAAGCAGTTAGTCAATGTGTTTCTAAAATCGTTACATTTGTGATATATAAGATAAAATAAAAAGAACAAGATAGTCAGATACACATAATCAGAATTAGACATAGCACTATGGAGAAAAAGAGAAGATATGCATCATAATGTCACGTTTGTGATAAAGTTCATGAGTCGTTCACAAAATAAATGACGAAATCCAAAGCTTAGAAAGCGAGGTTGTTGACTTGAATTGACTTTGTACCGATCACATTAGGAGAAAAACACTCCAGTTATTGCATCACATGCCATTGCAGATATAAACACACGATACATGAAGCAATTTTTTTTTTTTTTTTTTTTTTTTATCTACCTAATGTAGTCTAGCAGTATAACAATGAAAACGATGACCTCAGCATTTCAATCCCCAATACGTTCTGGCATTTCTGAATAACAGAAACAAGTTCCCAAAATCAATGTAATATCCTGCCATAAAACCTGTACATGAACTTCCCATCTCAGTTCTATTCCCTTTATAGGCGAAAATCCCATTGGTTACCTCAGTAACAACACCAGGTGCGTGAATCCACAACAAATCGTTATATACAGTATTATCTGCCGTACTTATCTACAAATGGCTTCATATAACATGTGACTGCAGGCACACAGAAGCTGAAAACTAGATTAATCCGAATAAAAGAATATTAGTTTTCAGTTATCGAGAAATAATGCTGGAAATTCTTTTCATAGGTTCATGGAATGGGCAACGAGTTAGGCTATTAGGTGCATGT
>NC_090730.1:133720379-133780379 GCF_036898095.1 Palaemon carinicauda
GGGTTGCTACCCGGTTGTCTTGGCCCACAGAAATGTGGACGGTACTCATACAGTGTAGATTGACGGGCAAGGCAATCCGGGTATATAATGCATTGGAAGAGGGCCTTGCCAGAGATTATGACAAAGTAAAGGCTTTGATTCTCAGGGCCTATGATTTGGTCCCTGAGGCCTATCGCCAGAGATTCCGAACCACTGGCAAGCCCAATTCTATGTCTTATGTTGAGTACGCTCGTCTCAAGGAGGAGCAGTTTGACAACTGGCTGAAAAGTCGTCAAGTTGCTTCCTTCTCTTCCTTGAGGGAACTGATGGTACTGGAGGAGTTTAAGAAGGTGTGTAGTAAAGAATTGAGGGTTCATCTGGAGGACACTAAAATTTTAACTTTGTCCAAGGCGGCTCAGGTAGCTGATGAGTTTGTCCTGACCCATCGGGCTGGGTCAGGTAACTTCTCGTCCTCATACCCTAATAATAATAGTAATTTGTCTTCTAAGTCGAATAATCCCTTTAAAAACCAATCTAGTACCCCAAATAGTAGCATGAGTGATCATGTTGGTAGTGGCTTCAGAAAGGACTTGAGTGGTGGGCACACTCTGGTTTTTTCTAACCGTGGCAATTCGGGTAAAACTAATCTAGTTAGAGGTAATTGCTTTTGGTGCAATAAGCCAGGGCATCGACAAGCTGAATGTAGAGCCAGGAGCCGTTACCTCCAAAAGAATCAAAATAAGAGTCAAAATAATGTTAATCAGCCTACGCCAGTCTCACTAATTTCAAATAATTCTATTTCAGAGAGTAAGAATGGTAAAACTGTGGATCCCCAGGTTAGTAGTGAACCAGATGTAGGTAAAGTAAAACCTGTATTGTGTGAGTCCACTGGTAATTTATGACCATTTAACAAATATGTCTACCCCGGAAAATTGAAATCTGAAACCTCTACACTTTATGTTAAGTTCTTGAGGGACACAGGATCCGCTAGATCTTTGGTGTTGGCAGGGTCCTTGTCTAACTTAGTTCCCTATACTGGAGAATACGTGGTCCTGGGAGGATTTCCCGATACGGTGGTATCTGCTCCTTTAGTAAGGGTGGAGCTGTCCTTCCCAGGGTATCACAAGGTTACTGAGCTGGCAGTAGTTGAGAGCCTGCCGATACCAGGAATAGACGGAATCCTTGGGAACGATATGTTGAGTGCAGAGGGGCAGGAATTATTTCCTATTGTTTCGGTCACGGCTTGCCCTGTGGCAATAACTACTCGAGCCTCTGCTAAGCGTGCAGCGGAAGCTGATAATGATGATGACCTAAATTTAAGTAATTTAGAAGTAGAGGTAGCGAAGCCCGGGCTAGTAGAAGGTAGTAGTAGTAGCAGTAGTTTAGTTTTGGAGTGTTTAAATTATTGAAATCCGATTGTGACCGTCTCTCTTTCATACAGGCTCAAAAAGATGAATTTTCATTTGAGTTAGGTAATACTGACGATTTGACCAGGCCCAGGTTTGTGGTTTTGAAAGGATTGTTGTATAGGGTCAGTCGTCCCCCAACTCATCAACTAAATGTGACTAATTGTTTAAGACAAATTGTCGTACCTACCAAGTTTAGGGAGGCTGTGTTAAGCCTTGCACATGAGGACTCCTTTTCTGGCCACTTAGGCTTAAGTAAAACTTTTTGTAGGTTGAGTAAATGCTTTTGGTGGCCAGGAATGAAGTCTTCGGTGAAGAAATTTGTAAGAACTTGTGAAGTGTGTCAGGTGATGGGTAAACCCAATCAACCTATTCCCAAGGCTCCTCTTAACCCAATTCCTTCAATTGGAGAACCCTTTGCAGAATTGGTAATTGATGTGGTAGGACCTCTGCCTAGGACGAAGTTAGGGTTTACGCATCTCCTGACCATAATGGATAGAGCATCACGTTTTCCTGAGGCCTTTCCAATGAAGAAAATAACCTCAAAAGCTGTGTTTGACAAATTAGTGGAGTTTTTCTCCAGGTATGGACTGCCTCGTAAAATTCAGTCGGATTGCGGCTCGAATTTTACAAGCAGGGTATTTAAGAGTAAGTGTGCTGAACTGGCCATTCAGCATATTACCAGTGTACCCTACCATCCTGAGAGTCAGGGTGTGGTGGAAAGATTTCACCAGACCCTTAAGTGTATATTAAAAAAATATTGTTATGAGCAAGGAGAGGATTAGGATAAAGGGCTTCCCTTTGCTCTCTTTGCCATAAGGAATTTTCCCAATTCTTCTACTGGCGTTGCTCCCTTTGAATTAATATTTGGGCACAAGGTTCGAGGACCTTTGGAAATCTTCCATGAATTGCTCGAAGTAAATCAGAGAGGAGAGCGTACGGTGGGAGAAGTTGTTAGTGAACTTAAGTCCAAGTTAGCCGTAGCTTGGAAGTATGCCAAAGATAATTTGTCTGCTTCCCAAGCTACAATGAAAACCAAATTTGATCAGAAGTGTAAGGTACGCTCATTTGAGTCCGGGGACTTAGTATTAGTTTTAAGCACAGATCCAGACAACTTCCTTGAACCCAGGTACAAGGGCCCCTGGAAGGTGTTGAGAAAGTTGTCAGAGGTCAATTATGAAGTTGAAGCCCCTGGAACTAGTCGTAAATGTAAAATTTTCCACATAAACAGGTTGAAATCTTACTCTTCTGATAGACGGGATCCGTTGGCCATTGTTTTTGAGCCAGTTATGAGTGTGGTTGCACCTGTTGAGGAAAACTTGGAAGATGTTTTGGACCAGGTGCCTTCAGATGCTCTAGGTAATAACTTGCAAAATTTAGGTGTATTAAAAGAGGGGTTAGAGCATCTGGAGGCACCTCAGAAACAAGATATACTAAACCTAATTATGGAATTTTCTGACTTGTTTCAGGACTCTCCAGGAAGGACGAGGTTGCTCCAGCATGATGTTGATGTTGGGGACGCTTCTCCGGTTAAGCAAAGCCCGTATCGCCTCAGTCCAGAGAAGCGTGCCATTGTTGAAGACGAAATTAAATACATGCTGGAGCACAGTCTCATACAACCATCAGTAAGTCCATGGAGTTCCCCTATAGTCTTAGTGAAGAAGCCTGATGGTAAATATCGTATGTGTGTTGACTATAGGAGGGTAAACTCGGTTACTAAAAATGATTCCTTTCCTCTTCCCCGTATTGAGGATTGTCTGGACCTGATAGGTCCTGCTAGGTTTATTACAAAATTGGATCTGTTAAAGGGATATTGGCAGGTCCCCCTATCTGGCCGTGCCCGTGAAATTTCAGCATTTGTGACGCCCTCAGGGCTTTACGAGTGCAAAGTAATGCCCTTTGGGATGAAGAACGCTGCCTGTACTTTCCAGCGTCTGATGAACAGGGTAATTTGTGGCCTGGAAGGTACAGAAATCTATATAGATGACTTGGTGGTACACAGCAACGACTGGCGGACCCACCTGGTAAGATTAAGAAAAGTTTTTGAGGCACTTAGGGCCGCCGGTCTTGTTGTGAATCTGGGTAAATGTAACTTTGGGAAAGCTAAGGTTAGTTATTTGGGTCACGAGATTGGCTTGGGTAAAGTTGCTCCTAAGCAAGCCAATCTCGAGGCCATAGTTGCTTTGAAGAGACCGTGTAATGTCAGAGAGGTTCGTAAGGTGCTGGGTATGTTGGGATATTACCGTAGGTTTGTCCGAAACTTCTCTGACCTTGCACAGCCTTTAACTAATTTATTGAAAAAAGGGCAGAAATTTATTTGGTCTTCTCGATGCGAAGAAGCATTTTTAAAACTTAAAATGTTACTCGTGTCTAATCCAATATTGGTTTCTCCCAATTTTCAGAAGCCATTCATCATAGCCGTGGATGCCAGTGACGTAGGAATTGGGGGAGTCCTCTTTCAAAGGAGTGATGATGGTGAAGTACGCCCCGTATCTTACTACAGCCGTAAGTTACTAGAGGCGGAAAGAAAGTACTCCACCATTGAGAAAGAGGCTCTGGCATTGGTGCGGACATTGGTACATTTTAAACCTTATGTAACTAACTTTTCATTCCCTATAGAAATTTGGACCGACCATAATCCGTTGGTATTCATTGAACGTATGAAGGGATCAAACCAGAGGATTCTGCGTTGGGCCCTTCAGCTACAAGAGTTCAATTTAATTATAAAACACATTAAAGGGGTGGATAATTGCATCCCGGATGCTCTCTCACGTGTCTGAATTTTGATCTCTCCCTTTGTTTATTTTTTTTTTGGGGACCCTCTCGGTTCGCCTGGTTGCATGTGTTGAGGTTACATCCATGTTTCGAGGTATGTATATATTGAGCTCAGGTATAAGGTTGGTACTCTTGTAAATTGTTCCAGGACCTAGGTTGGTGTGGATAATTCTATATCATATTTTTTTTTTTCTGTGTGCCTACTAAAATTTATTGTTGACAGGTATAGGATTGAATGTCTGTCCAAATGTTTGATGATGTATTTAAAACTTGCTATGTTCTTGTCCTTTTGCTTAGGTTTAAGATGTTTTTACCTTGTGCTTGGTTTATTACTGTAGATACTACGTTTAAGACTTTGTTTTGTTTTGGTTTAAGGTATTTTATCTTATCAGTAGTTTGTAGTAGCTTTAGTGTTTTCCCTGAATTTTCTTTATTTTTGTGGCCCTGCATTTTCTGATGTGTTGTCCAGCCTTGTGGCATATCATTAAAAGAAAAATTTTGCATTTAGTGAATGAAAATTATTTTTCTTGGGGGAGGAAGGTGTTATGTTAAAGTAGGTTATTTAATTGTTTATAAATAAATTCGGTCTTCGGCAGGAGTAAAAGTTAACTGCCCTTTTCATAAGAGTTCGGTGATAACCTTCGCTCCTCCTCGTCGTTAATTAGTGAATTGCCATTAACTCTTTTGTTTATTTTTCTTTCCGAGTGTTTGGTGTTTAGTGAGAGCCGTGGACGAGACTACTGCTGCCTGGAATGTTCAGTTCGGACCGTGCATTGATCACAGACGTATAGCCTAATTCAGCAGCCATTGGTAGACGCCTCTTTTATTCCCTCATAAGGAATTGTGCCTTTGGAGGATTATTTCGCTGGTGTCTTTGAGCCACCCGCGGTAAATTGTACACTTCTTTGGATCACGGACCACGTATGCAGGGGTTTTGTCACCTGCGATAGCCACCTCGCTTGTTACGTCCTGCAAGTGTATGTGTCACTTGCGACCTTCGCTTGATGTTGTTTTCCCCGCCTGAGGATTCTGCGGGAAGACGGTGCCGTCGTTCCGTCCCGGCACTGTTGGAGGTACTATTGCCGTGATCCAAGAGGGTCATCACATCTGTTACGCTGCTCGTCTGTGGACCAAGGGTCCGTGAGGAGGAACGTAGGGAGGCATTACCCAGGTAAAGTTACGATCTTTTCATTATCGTTATGGATATGCCCAGTCCGTTTTCCTGGTGTTAATGATACTCCCTCTGATGCTGATGAATGTTCGTCCCCTCTCTGTCGTTGGATCCATGTATGGATAAGTACTGTTGAGTTATTTCACAGATAGATAATACAGTGTTGGGTTTTTTTACATGTATATATAAATTTTCTCTGCATAATTCTTTTGTGAAGTGTTTATACATTTAGTATGTGGCATGTGTACTTGTATGCTGCCTTGTGTTATGTTTTATTATTTGGTATAGCTTTAAACGTTTGTGTGTAGGTAGGTAATTTTAAGGTTTTCTGCCTTTTCAGTTCTCCTGTCTTCCTTATTCCTATATGTTTAGTAATAGGGTAATGGTTTGTTGATATTTGTGGGCCCGGCTTAATATATGAGCCATACTTTTGATCTGTTTAGTTTTTCTATGTTAGGGTTAAGATTTTTAGATATAGGTCAACCTTGTGTATTTAGAGGACTCCGTATATTAGTCCTCCAGGTCATTTTTGTTTGTCTTAGGAGCTTTTTGTTACTCCTGGTGCAAGGTTGAATTTATTTAAGTGTATTGTAATAAATATTGTTAGATTTTTCCAGTGTTTTTGTTCTGTCTTCCCTCAGTTCACCGTGTTACATAAATAATGTACTGCCTACGATTCCATTAAAAAATCAAAGTTCAAAGAACCAGAACTACGGCCAACACAGGTCGTAACAAGTGGCGACCGTGACAGGATCGTACGCAGGTGTACTCGGTGTTTGGGGGAGCAGTTCAGCTCTGGAGGGATTTGACAGTATTTATTGTTGATATTTGATTTTTGGTTCAGTTGCTTTCCTTCCCCATAGGATATTATTTTCATTAAAATGAAGGACTTTACTTTTGACCCGTCGGAATTCTTGGGTTCGGCTGACTGTTTGAAATATTTAGGAGTTTTGACAAGGGCTTATTTGGTACAGTGTGCCCGGTGGTTGGAGATCCCTCATAAGTCCTCTGACACTCGGGCCAATTTGTTAAAACTGATTAAGGAAAAAGTGTCCCAAGATTTGGCTAAGGGTAATGAGGTAGCTAGCGGCCTAGCCAGTGATTTTGAGAGTGGCACTGATTTTGGGTCAGACCAAGAAGGATCCATAATCAATGATGTGAGCATAAATCCTGGTTTGTCCCTGTTCGCTGATTCCCCTGCAGTAAAGGTTATGTATGAAGGTCCGGCCAATTTTCCTACTCCGGCCAGGGCTGTTAAAAATTTTGATATTTCAACTAACCCCTTTTTAGCTGAGGAGGCTGTTCCCAACCATGTAACAGCTTCTGCTCATGTAACGGGGCAGGAGGAGTTCCATGTAATTTGTAAGAGAATTGAGTTATTGAAGATGCAGTTTGAGGAGAACGAGAGGGCCCGGCAACATGAGATTGAGTTGCTCAAGCTTAACCTTGAGTTGGCCAAGGTGCAAGGGTCCCCTAATCATGTTAGTTCCCCCAATAGCTCATCAGCAGACAAATTTAATATTTCGGGTGCACTAAAGTTAATTCCAGTTTTTGATGAGGGAAGCGTACCAGAATTTTTTAAAGCTTTTGAGAGGGTTGCTACCCGGTTGTCTTGGCCCACAGAAATGTGGACGGTACTCATACAGTGTAGATTGACGGGCAAGGCAATCCGGGTATATAATGCATTGGAAGAGGGCCTTGCCAGAGATTATGACAAAGTAAAGGCTTTGATTCTCAGGGCCTATGATTTGGTCCCTGAGGCCTATCGCCAGAGATTCCGAACCACTGGCAAGCCCAATTCTATGTCTTATGTTGAGTACGCTCGTCTCAAGGAGGAGCAGTTTGACAACTGGCTGAAAAGTCGTCAAGTTGCTTCCTTCTCTTCCTTGAGGGAACTGATGGTACTGGAGGAGTTTAAGAAGGTGTGTAGTAAAGAATTGAGGGTTCATCTGGAGGACACTAAAATTTTAACTTTGTCCAAGGCGGCTCAGGTAGCTGATGAGTTTGTCCTGACCCATCGGGCTGGGTCAGGTAACTTCTCGTCCTCATACCCTAATAATAATAGTAATTTGTCTTCTAAGTCGAATAATCCCTTTAAAAACCAATCTAGTACCCCAAATAGTAGCATGAGTGATCATGTTGGTAGTGGCTTCAGAAAGGACTTGAGTGGTGGGCACACTCTGGTTTTTTCTAACCGTGGCAATTCGGGTAAAACTAATCTAGTTAGAGGTAATTGCTTTTGGTGCAATAAGCCAGGGCATCGACAAGCTGAATGTAGAGCCAGGAGCCGTTACCTCCAAACGAATCAAAATAAGAGTCAAAATAATGTTAATCAGCCTACGCCAGTCTCACTAATTTCAAATAATTCTATTTCAGAGAGTAAGAATGGTAAAACTGTGGATCCCCAGGTTAGTAGTGAACCAGATGTAGGTAAAGTAAAACCTGTATTGTGTGAGTCCACTGGTAATTTATGACCATTTAACAAATATGTCTACCCCGGAAAATTGAAATCTGAAACCTCTACACTTTATGTTAAGTTCTTGAGGGACACAGGATCCGCTAGATCTTTGGTGTTGGCAGGGTCCTTGTCTAACTTAGTTCCCTATACTGGAGAATACGTGGTCCTGGGAGGATTTCCCGATACGGTGGTATCTGCTCCTTTAGTAAGGGTGGAGCTGTCCTTCCCAGGGTATCACAAGGTTACTGAGCTGGCAGTAGTTGAGAGCCTGCCGATACCAGGAATAGACGGAATCCTTGGGAACGATATGTTGAGTGCAGAGGGGCAGGAATTATTTCCTATTGTTTCGGTCACGGCTTGCCCTGTGGCAATAACTACTCGAGCCTCTGCTAAGCGTGCAGCGGAAGCTGATAATGATGATGACCTAAATTTAAGTAATTTAGAAGTAGAGGTAGCGAAGCCCGGGCTAGTAGAAGGTAGTAGTAGTAGCAGTAGTTTAGTTTTGGAGTGTTTAAATTATTGAAATCCGATTGTGACCGTCTCTCTTTCATACAGGCTCAAAAAGATGAATTTTCATTTGAGTTAGGTAATACTGACGATTTGACCAGGCCCAGGTTTGTGGTTTTGAAAGGATTGTTGTATAGGGTCAGTCGTCCCCCAACTCATCAACTAAATGTGACTAATTGTTTAAGACAAATTGTCGTACCTACCAAGTTTAGGGAGGCTGTGTTAAGCCTTGCACATGAGGACTCCTTTTCTGGCCACTTAGGCTTAAGTAAAACTTTTTGTAGGTTGAGTAAATGCTTTTGGTGGCCAGGAATGAAGTCTTCGGTGAAGAAATTTGTAAGAACTTGTGAAGTGTGTCAGGTGATGGGTAAACCCAATCAACCTATTCCCAAGGCTCCTCTTAACCCAATTCCTTCAATTGGAGAACCCTTTGCAGAATTGGTAATTGATGTGGTAGGACCTCTGCCTAGGACGAAGTTAGGGTTTACGCATCTTCTGACCATAATGGATAGAGCATCACGTTTTCCTGAGGCCTTTCCAATGAAGAAAATAACCTCAAAAGCTGTGTTTGACAAATTAGTGGAGTTTTTCTCCAGGTATGGACTGCCTCGTAAAATTCAGTCGGATTGCGGCTCGAATTTTACAAGCAGGGTATTTAAGAGTAAGTGTGCTGAACTGGCCATTCAGCATATTACCAGTGTACCCTACCATCCTGAGAGTCAGGGTGTGGTGGAAAGATTTCACCAGACCCTTAAGTGTATATTAAAAAAATATTGCTATGAGCAAGGAGAGGATTGGGATAAAGGGCTTCCCTTTGCTCTCTTTGCCATAAGGAATTTTCCCAATTCTTCTACTGGCGTTGCTCCCTTTGAATTAATATTTGGGCACAAGGTTCGAGGACCTTTGGAAATCTTCCATGAATTGCTCGAAGTAAATCAGAGAGGAGAGCGTACGGTGGGAGAAGTTGTTAGTGAACTTAAGTCCAAGTTAGCCGTAGCTTGGAAGTATGCCAAAGATAATTTGTCTGCTTCCCAAGCTACAATGAAAACCAAATTTGATCAGAAGTGTAAGGTACGCTCATTTGAGTCCGGGGACTTGGTATTAGTTTTAAGCACAGATCCAGACAACTTCCTTGAACCCAGGTACAAGGGCCCCTGGAAGGTGTTGAGAAAGTTGTCAGAGGTCAATTATGAAGTTGAAGCCCCTGGAACTAGTCGTAAATGTAAAATTTTCCACATAAACAGGTTGAAATCTTACTCTTCTGATAGACGGGATCCGTTGGCCATTGTTTTTGAGCCAGTTATGAGTGTGGTTGCACCTGTTGAGGAAAACTTGGAAGATGTTTTGGACCAGGTGCCTTCAGATGCTCTAGGTAATAACTTGCAAAATTTAGGTGTATTAAAAGAGGGGTTAGAGCATCTGGAGGCACCTCAGAAACAAGATATACTAAACCTAATTATGGAATTTTCTGACTTGTTTCAGGACTCTCCAGGAAGGACGAGGTTGCTCCAGCATGATGTTGATGTTGGGGACGCTTCTCCGGTTAAGCAAAGCCCGTATCGCCTCAGTCCAGAGAAGCGTGCCATTGTTGAAGACGAAATTAAATACATGCTGGAGCACAGTCTCATACAACCATCAGTAAGTCCATGGAGTTCCCCTATAGTCTTAGTGAAGAAGCCTGATGGTAAATATCGTATGTGTGTTGACTATAGGAGGGTAAACTCGGTTACTAAAAATGATTCCTTTCCTCTTCCCCGTATTGAGGATTGTCTGGACCTGATAGGTCCTGCTAGGTTTATTACAAAATTGGATCTGTTAAAGGGATATTGGCAGGTCCCCCTATCTGGCCGTGCCCGTGAAATTTCAGCATTTGTGACGCCCTCAGGGCTTTACGAGTGCAAAGTAATGCCCTTTGGGATGAAGAACGCTGCCTGTACTTTCCAGCGTCTGATGAACAGGGTAATTTGTGGCCTGGAAGGTACAGAAATCTATATAGATGACTTGGTGGTACACAGCAACGACTGGCGGACCCACCTGGTAAGATTAAGAAAAGTTTTTGAGGCACTTAGGGCCGCCGGTCTTGTTGTGAATCTGGGTAAATGTAACTTTGGGAAAGCTAAGGTTAGTTATTTGGGTCACGAGATTGGCTTGGGTAAAGTTGCTCCTAAGCAAGCCAATCTCGAGGCCATAGTTGCTTTGAAGAGACCGTGTAATGTCAGAGAGGTTCGTAAGGTGCTGGGTATGTTGGGATATTACCGTAGGTTTGTCCGAAACTTCTCTGACCTTGCACAGCCTTTAACTAATTTATTGAAAAAAGGGCAGAAATTTATTTGGTCTTCTCGATGCGAAGAAGCATTTTTAAAACTTAAAATGTTACTCGTGTCTAATCCAATATTGGTTTCTCCCAATTTTCAGAAGCCATTCATCATAGCCGTGGATGCCAGTGACGTAGGAATTGGGGGAGTCCTCTTTCAAAGGAGTGATGATGGTGAAGTACGCCCCGTATCTTACTACAGCCGTAAGTTACTAGAGGCGGAAAGAAAGTACTCCACCATTGAGAAAGAGGCTCTGGCATTGGTGCGGACATTGGTACATTTTAAACCTTATGTAACTAACTTTTCATTCCCTATAGAAATTTGGACCGACCATAATCCGTTGGTATTCATTGAACGTATGAAGGGATCAAACCAGAGGATTCTGCGTTGGGCCCTTCAGCTACAAGAGTTCAATTTAATTATAAAACACATTAAAGGGGTGGATAATTGCATCCCGGATGCTCTCTCACGTGTCTGAATTTTGATCTCTCCCTTTGTTTATTTTTTTTTTGGGGACCCTCTCGGTTCGCCTGGTTGCATGTGTTGAGGTTACATCCATGTTTCGAGGTATGTATATATTGAGCTCAGGTATAAGGTTGGTACTCTTGTAAATTGTTCCAGGACCTAGGTTGGTGTGGATAATTCTATATCATATTTTTTTTTTTCTGTGTGCCTACTAAAATTTATTGTTGACAGGTATAGGATTGAATGTCTGTCCAAATGTTTGATGATGTATTTAAAACTTGCTATGTTCTTGTCCTTTTGCTTAGGTTTAAGATGTTTTTACCTTGTGCTTGGTTTATTACTGTAGATACTACGTTTAAGACTTTGTTTTGTTTTGGTTTAAGGTATTTTATCTTATCAGTAGTTTGTAGTAGCTTTAGTGTTTTCCCTGAATTTTCTTTATTTTTGTGGCCCTGCATTTTCTGATGTGTTGTCCAGCCTTGTGGCATATCATTAAAAGAAAAATTTTGCATTTAGTGAATGAAAATTATTTTTCTTGGGGGAGGAAGGTGTTATGTTAAAGTAGGTTATTTAATTGTTTATAAATAAATTCGGTCTTCGGCAGGAGTAAAAGTTAACTGCCCTTTTCATAAGAGTTCGGTGATAACCTTCGCTCCTCCTCGTCGTTAATTAGTGAATTGCCATTAACTCTTTTGTTTATTTTTCTTTCCGAGTGTTTGGTGTTTAGTGAGAGCCGTGGACGAGACTACTGCTGCCTGGAATGTTCAGTTCGGACCGTGCATTGATCACAGACGTATAGCCTAATTCAGCAGCCATTGGTAGACGCCTCTTTTATTCCCTCATAAGGAATTGTGCCTTTGGAGGATTATTTCGCTGGTGTCTTTGAGCCACCCGCGGTAAATTGTACACTTCTTTGGATCACGGACCACGTATGCAGGGGTTTTGTCACCTGCGATAGCCACCTCGCTTGTTACGTCCTGCAAGTGTATGTGTCACTTGCGACCTTCGCTTGATGTTGTTTTCCCCGCCTGAGGATTCTGCGGGAAGACGGTGCCGTCGTTCCGTCCCGGCACTGTTGGAGGTACTATTGCCGTGATCCAAGAGGGTCATCACATCTGTTACGCTGCTCGTCTGTGGACCAAGGGTCCGTGAGGAGGAACGTAGGGAGGCATTACCCAGGTAAAGTTACGATCTTTTCATTATCGTTATGGATATGCCCAGTCCGTTTTCCTGGTGTTAATGATACTCCCTCTGATGCTGATGAATGTTCGTCCCCTCTCTGTCGTTGGATCCATGTATGGATAAGTACTGTTGAGTTATTTCACAGATAGATAATACAGTGTTGGGTTTTTTTACATGTATATATAAATTTTCTCTGCATAATTCTTTTGTGAAGTGTTTATACATTTAGTATGTGGCATGTGTACTTGTATGCTGCCTTGTGTTATGTTTTATTATTTGGTATAGCTTTAAACGTTTGTGTGTAGGTAGGTAATTTTAAGGTTTTCTGCCTTTTCAGTTCTCCTGTCTTCCTTATTCCTATATGTTTAGTAATAGGGTAATGGTTTGTTGATATTTGTGGGCCCGGCTTAATATATGAGCCATACTTTTGATCTGTTTAGTTTTTCTATGTTAGGGTTAAGATTTTTAGATATAGGTCAACCTTGTGTATTTAGAGGACTCCGTATATTAGTCCTCCAGGTCATTTTTGTTTAATCATTGTTGTTTGTCTTAGGAGCTTTTTGTTACTCCTGGTGCAAGGTTGAATTTATTTAAGTGTATTGTAATAAATATTGTTAGATTTTTCCAGTGTTTTTGTTCTGTCTTCCCTCAGTTCACCGTGTTACATAAATAATGTACTGCCTACGATTCCATTAAAAAATCAAAAGTTCAAAGAACCAGAACTACGGCCTACACAGGTCGTAACAATATATATATATATATATATATATATATATATATATATAATATACTTGTGTGTATGTCGTAGATCGTAATTCCCACTGAAGCTTAAAGATTTTAGATTTCTCAGCAAGTTTCTAGAGGCACCTCTCCACTGATGTCAGTGACGTCGCTAGTATAACATAATAATTCTAAAATAAATTACATGATGCAAATAAAGAAGGAGGTAATTGCATTTCATATTTGCGTGCTGTTGCCATATAGGTGAGGAGACATTTATATATATGAAAAAAAACTTTGATATTAGGAAAGCAAGCGATGAATATATGGGAATATTACCAAAGTGCATTGGGTCCAGGGTGACTGCTGTCTTTTAAGGGGAAAAAATGTCTGGAAACAGTGAAGATTGTAACTGCAATGTCAAGAGAGCAGCTGAAATATGCAAATATGCTTCTTCTAAGCAACCTAAGCTGCAAGCAAGAACATTAACGACTGCATGAGCCTACAGAGAAATGAGAATTGAATGTAAACTTTTAAGAGACTTAATCTTAGCCCAAAAGGCCGCCTTGAAAAGAAATACTGTTACCGATACTGTTATTGCCGAAGGGAAAAGAAATAGTTTTCGTTTAATGGCTTTATACAAAGAATTCCGACCAGTAAATATTAAAGATTGATTCTTAACAGTTCACTCATGATAGAACAGATATTTTGGCTGTGAAAACAGAAGTCAAAGTGTCTTAGATTTTTAGATTGTACCGCTCGTGTTTCATACACGCTAATGCAATGCAATGCTATTGGTTTTTTTTTATCTCTCACTCTCTCCCGCATTGACGATAGAACAACCTGTTTAAGTTTCCCATTATATGTTTTTGGGTTGTTTGAATTTTTGTGACATTCTTGCTCTGAACTGCCTTTATATACGCTCGCCTCTCTGTTACCATCTAACAACCACATAGCACAAGATATTTGGCTCTTAGTCAATGCACGTGTTCTCCCTTTAATTCCTACACTGTTAAAGATTTGCATTAATAAAAAAAAGGTAAATGCCTGCCACCATTTATTCCAGGATTTTTACCGTTTCAAAAACGGATATATTCACGTAAAGAAGTTATATTACGGTCACCAAGACGTAAAATATAATAACAAAGAAGGTAAAATTACGGTCGCCTGTATTTTACTGAAATGCGGATGAGAACAATATACTGTATTTTAACGGTGAATTACCGATTAAAATTACAGTATCTTTTTTGACAGTGTAGTTTTATCTTGTGATATCATTTACCCTGAAAACATTATAAAAATACTGTAAAAGTTTTCCCGATTTAGTAAACAATGCAACGAAAACCGCACTGAAATTATGGAAGAAAATAACGAAGTTAAAAAAATGCAGAACCCTTTACTAACAGAATAAACATATCAAAGAAAATACTCCCCGTTTGAAAACAGAAAAAAAAAATGAAATGGGGAAAGCTGACGTTAATTGACAATCTTTCCTGATTCCACCGTTTGAGAACTTCTGACAACAGTCAATTTTATAGTAATTTTCAGCAAAAATAAAATCTTCCAGAATTCAATTTTTTTTCTTCATTAGGTAGTGTTACTTTTATACAGACACAGTTCAGTATTTTACACACACATGTATGTATATATATATATATATATATATATATATATATATTAATATATATATAGATATATATATAAATAAATATATATATATATACAGAGAGAGAGAGAGAGAGAGAGAGAGAGAGAGAGAGAGAGAGAGAGAGAGAGAGAGAGATTATTTAATAAATTTATTACGCCCACAGACGTCAAACAAAGTTACATATTAGTAGTTGCATACAGTACATCAGAAATCAACAGAAAAAAAAAATACAGCATTGAATCATCAGTATATCAGTTACAAAAATAACATATATGAGATCGTATTCCATTATCACAACAACTGCAACAGACAGTTTAGCAGCCACCAAAGTGTGGATGACGAGTCAAAATTACGTCTAGGTAGTCATCTTTGAGTAAATATTGGCAGGTTTGAAGTAAATTTTGTCCTTGAGGTAACAGATTCCTGACAGTGGGGCAATGAAGGCAGTAGTGTTCAAGGTAATGGCATTAGCAAGGTTACACAGTTTACATGAGGTGTAGTGTGGTATATCTAGTGTCTGTCCAACCTGCCACACAGGACGATATCCCAACCTTATCCTGGCACTTACGACATTATGCCTACGCACCATGAGTCCACGTTGCTGATACTTGTGACGGCTCTGCAGAAAGTTATCATGATGTATGGAAACACTAGTGCCCCTCTCTGCATCCCTACGCTGTACTGTACAGGCAAAAGCTGCTGAATATATTCTATCTTTAAGGCAGCGAAGTGAGGGATCAACATTTCTGTCATTAGGGTCCAGCGTGCAGGCAGCTTTAGCAAGACTGTCCACCATGTCATTCCCAGCAAGCTCAATGTATGGGGTGGGGGGGGGGGCATCCACATGAAGGAAAAGACAAGCGAGGCATTGTAAGCAGCAGCGAGTTGACACAACATGACTCGCACAACACGGCCACAGCTGGGGCTAGAAGATATCAGTGCCTGGAGTGCAGATTTGGAGTCACAGATCACCAATCCATTCACATTTCTTCTAACAAGTAGAGTTACTGCATCCCATAACCTTGACATTCGCTATAAGTGGAACTGGATGAGTTTGGCAACCTGCGACCATGCCACCCGCCCTCAGGAGATTCTTAAAGTGGGGGAGAACAAGAGAGAGAGAGAGAGAGAGAGAGAGAGAGAGAGAGAGAGAGAGAGAGAGAGAGAGAGCGCGTAAGGTGTATAATGGGTTTTGTAAAAGAAGAGCTCTGATCTCGGATGTACTGCAGGACAATTGGTGACAGGAGTATAAGTCTCAATTTGACTAGAGGCTCGACGCAATGCTATTGAGTCCTCTGTGAAGATGCGCCAATAGACGTGGAAATTTTTGGCATACGCGGTTTACCCCTAATTCTGCAGGTAAATAATGAATGGGGCAATAACTGTTGAAATTATTTTATCTTAGACCTTATGTGTTAGTAAAAATTACCTTTATATATATATATATATATATATATATATGTATATACTGTATATATATATGTATATATATGTATATATATATGTATATATATGTATATATATGTATATATATATATATATATATATATATATATATATATATATATATATATTGAATACATCGCTACGCCACAAAAGAACCGACAGACATTTCCTTTTGTTGATTGACAATATCAAAACAACAACTATAAAAATCAATGCTGTCAGAAGCTCGTAAGGGATCGATTCAAGAGTGACTGTCAGCCAACGTCAGCTTTCCTATTTCATTCTTTCTCTTTTCGCATTGACAGTGTTTTCCTTTGACATTTTAATTACACAGTTAGATAAAAACCCGTAATTTTAATAGGGAATTCTCCATCAAAATATACTGTTCTCAAAGTATTTCAGTAAAATACAGGCGACCGTAATTTTACTTTACTTTGTTATTATCTTTTACGGGTTGGTCTCCGTAATATCACTCCTTTACGTCAATATATCCGTTTTTAAAACGGTAAAAATCCTGGAATAAATGTTACCAAATATTTACCGTTTTGTTAATGCAAATCTTTAACAGTGTAGGATAGGAGAGGGGGTTCCTTTTTTAGACTATTCCCGGACGTTTTCGGTAAAGTGCTAATGGCAAATATTATTTGCTTTCTTGTTTCTGATAAGAATTTTAGTAAGCTATGTCTGGTACTCGGATAAGATCCTAAAAATGAAATATTAATGGAAGTAAAAACGAGTTATGATATTTTGAGCTTCATATTTCATGGATTATGTTTAACGCTTGAGTTAGAGGCTAAAATTTCGTCTCATGAACAGATGATTCAAATATAATATATGCAGTTTTTAGTCGAAAAATTTGACAGTGCAAGTTACGTAATTATGGCTTCACTCAATTTAATTTTCTTCCTCACGATCATTAAGGAAATACTTTTATGAAACAACGTTGATTTATAAACGAATTTCTTGTTTTTCCGGTGAGATATGAGCTATTGGCCAAATATTTATCTTTGATATTATCTCAATAACTGATATCTGAATTAACATTATCTCCATGAATGTTTACACAATTTCCAAGAGGAATAATGTCGCTTCTCATTATATTAGCTCCATGAATATTTCGGTGCCTTTGGTTTAATTCTATTAGGAACATCAACCTGTAACCAAAACGTTTTATCTATCTCCAAAATGTGTACAGCTTTCATTGTTTTAATTAATAGCATATCATGTGTGGAGTCTTGCATCTTACAAATTTCAGATATACCAAACTCTTAGTAAATTTTGGATACTTTTTTTTATGTAAGTCCTTTTTGGCGAATACAACGTTCTTCACGATTAATCTTAGCAATGGAATTTCTTGTTGGTTATGAAAGGTTTGTCCATTGAAATTCTATACCCCCGATTAAATTATTTTACATCATGGTCCGTCTGGTCGAATTTCTTTTCAGAATTATCGTCAAATCGTGATGGTGTAATGAAAGTTTAACCAGATTTGTTTCCTATGTGGTGAATGAAACTAGGTGAGGTACTCATAAAAGGTGGATTTTATTTTGACTTATATTGTCAGTATTCAGTTTAAAACGTTTTCTTTCATTCCATTCTGAAACTTTAAATTATAATTATACATGCTAATAATTTGCTTATCAACTGTATTCAGAATTTTCCATTTGTTTTCTTATTAATATTTTAATATATTCTTTAAACATAACGAACTTGATAAGAATAAAATCTAATACTGTCGTGTGTTGTAAATCATTAATCTGAATGCTCAGGCATCAACACGATTCCATATGATTGAGATTTTTGATAAAAAAAAAAATTATTAATTAAAATACCAAAAAGGGGTTCATTCTATTTTCCTATAACAAGGTAGCGACTAAAGATATTTCCTTTAATTATATAAAAATGCCCTTCATCCTTATTAGCTATAAAACTCCCAGTGCTCATCACTCACATACACCTGATAGGGTTTACAGAATATTGGCAACCTTTAAGTATCCAAAAACACTAAAATGATAAATTCCATCTTTAAGTGCACATTTTTCATGTCATAGTTACTAAACTCTCCTCTTCTTAGAGAAAGTGGTATTTCAAAGACGTTTTTTCATTTCAATTTGAGATCGATGTGAAACAAAATTAACACTAGAGCCCAATAACTGAAAGGCAAGATATTGGCTAATTCCTGTTAAGTCCAAGAAAGCTATGAGTTAAATGTCTCTTGAATTCGAAAGTTACTATGCAAACATACAAGGACATTTGTTTAAGTACATTGTGGCAAAAGACAAGTCACATTTCGGAGTTAATATGTTACTTATGATACTTTAAGAAGTTAAAGACGATACTTGTCTGGATTCACTAAATATTTCTATTTTCCTTGTGTTTATTTTGCATCTGGGCTTCACGTGATCCTGTGAGTTTTACGCATGCACACACACGCACACACACACACACACATATATATATATATATATATATATATATATATATATATTATTTATATATAAACATACATACATACATATATATATATATATATATATATAAATACATACATACATATATATATATATATATATATATATGTATATATATATATATATATATATATACTGTATATATATATATACAAACACATATAATACTTACTTCCCTCTTCATGTAATACAAGGCATTGTGCAATATATAAAATTGCACAGCTTCATTTGCAACTTACTTTGACTTGGCTTTTAATAGAACTTTCCGACTTTGATTCCATTGATGACTGAATGTCTTGTATTCACATATCCACTTTGGCAGACACTGTCGTGAGGTGTTCCGAACCTACTTTTTGGGTTGGAATACTTTACTGTCAATTTTGAAGCCACTGCTTTATTATATATAAACACGCAGGAAGATCTACCAGTTAATTATAATTTTATGCGATCTCTGAATACCAAATTCAAGATTTTAGGTAAAAAGGGTTTGAAAGTCGTCATAATTCTGACCATCCTTCCCATTCAAGTGTTTTAATGGTTTTAAAGGTTGTTCATGAGCACCAAATGCAAGGGGCAGAACAACGACCTAGAGAACGAGCAAATATACATATGATCAACGCCCGAGCACCCTCTCCACTTATGCTATGATCAGGGAGGGCCAGGCAATGGCTGCTGATGACTCAACAGCTATACCTATGTGCTCTCCCAAAGCCCCCATCACTAGCTTACACGGAGCGTGAGGTTAAAGACAATACTAGAAACTATTGGGCTTAGGGATGGCTCGAACTCCCGTCTCCCAAATTGCGAGACATTGACGTTTTCAATAAATTACCATACCCATAATATCTAATATTCAGATTGTTACCCAGTGAACGCTAATCTGCTAATCTTTAGAGCATAATAGAAGTTATCTTGATAGAACAAAAACAATATGCGTGAATTAAATAGGAGAGCTGTTACATATACTGTATGTGGATACAAGCTCATATAAAGTGTCAGAGTTCTGATAATACTCTCTTCTATGTTTATACAATATGTCGTATAGCAAAAAGAACAAAAATTTATCGTGTGTGTAAACCTTGTATAAGTGATATGAAAATCTCAAAGTACAAGGAGGGAAGAGGTAGGCGGAAATGATAAGCAATTCTATTTCAACTCTCCATTTGCAATGGATTTATGCAAACAACACGTGCAACCGTAATAGAATTTCTAGAGTAGATTCATCCCACGCTATTAGATGGAAAATGTAATTACCTCAGCCTGGGCTTTCTTGAAGTAAGTCACCAGGAAACGATCTTCTCGTGCTACATTTGGATCTGTATTGCAACAAGACACAGTAGCTATGGCTCGTCAAAAGAACTAAAAATATTTTCATGTTACACAGGAAGGAACTTATCAAGATTTATTTATCATCTTATATTCACATCTATCTGATCCAGGAATTTACATATTTCATACAAGGTTGTTCATGGAATACAAATATATTTTCACTATTTATTGTTTTATCGATCCAAATACTCAGGTTCAAGAAAGTTATAGTGTTTCTATTAATTGATGATTAATGTCATTTGGTTGGATGATGGTTGTCCTTTTAGTAGTCGCTTATTGTGACGTTATCTTCCTAATACGAGTACCGAGGGCTGGTGTTGTGAGAATTTCAGTAATGATTCGTAAATTGCTCTTGGTCAGGGTAACTCAAACGTTTCAGGAAAGTCCACTTTCTTGCAGGTCTAAGTGTTTAGTCAAATATCATCAGTGAGGTGTCCGATTGTTGGTTATACTGTTATCTTTAAGGACCGAAGATGAAATAAGTTTCGATTACTAATATGAAATTATATATATGCAACTTCTGTTTAAAAGAACTTACTAATAGTGTGTGTGCATGAATTATGACCGGGTAGATGTAGGATATGTCATTTAACAAGCCACATTTGCAGATTCCTATCACAAAGGTAGGCATTGATTACATACTATATCCATTGTTCAGGTTCTCTTCTCCTTGGTACAGACATTTTAAGGATGTAGTGAATGGTAAAGCTTAAGACAGATATGCATAGTTGATCCAAATGACTTGATCCTTACAAATATTACCGGACCTTGTGATAGTCAGACAATCCCTTCAAGCCACAATATAGTTGAATAGTCATCTACCTACATAATCTTAAGCCTCAGGACTACTTAGAAACGTCCAAGTTGTAAATCAATGTGTTCTCTGAGATATCAATCAAACAACACTTATGCCAATAGAAGATTCTTAATGATAGGTTTCTGCATAATGACCTGCTCATCAATATTTATCTTATATAAAAAAAAGTGATTAATTCAAACAAAATAGAATAGCATTGTTAAGCTAATCTTTGCCATAGAAGAAAAAGTAAAAATCTCTATGGCAATAAAATTTGCTAAAAAACGGAGACTATGATACCATAAATCTTTCAAAAGCATAAAGTAAAATATGGAAAATGCTTTTAAGGCCAATGTAAGCTCCATGACTTTATACTTAGCTGTAACTTTTATCAAATTCTCTACTCGATGCATAGGAATGAGCATAGAAATTAAACATTTAGAAGGTTACCAAAATTTGCTGAGTAATTAGTGCGTGGGACAAAAATTTGGGCCATCTCGCAATTATCCTTTGACTATGTTTTGCAAACAATGCATGAATAAAAAATGAGGGATATATTGAGCCTTGAAATAATTCTAAAGACAAAGCAAAATATATACATTATTACTACGAACAATAGATTTGTCCCTGATAGGCAGTTATTACAAGAGACAATTGGTAATGCCTGGGAATGGCCTGTGTGAAGAGAATTCAAGACATCAAAAACACTGTAGATTTGTCACCAGTACAACTTTGTTCCAAAAGTTACGCTTGCAACTTTGAAAAGAAATGATACGTATCTGTTTAAGTCAGTAGATTTAAATTCTATGACATCTGACAACAATTAAATAAAAATAAAATTTGTTCATAGTAGGATGATGGTTGGTTGGTAGCATACTGCCATATAGCACCCTGTAGCACTAAATGGTCTAATGAAGGCTTAAACGTAATGGTTTGAAGTACATTTGTCAATAAAACGTTGAATTATGTAGTCTCAAAACAATACAAATTATAGGTTACACTAAATAAAAACGGTATTGTGTGAAGATAAGGATAAAACAAATAATACCCCCAGTACGTTACCGAAAATGTAATATTTCTATTAACTCATTCAATGAAAGCCCTTTTAAACCAGTCAAGATTTTCTTTCTGAATCTATTTAATTTAATGTTCGGAAAATAGTGGATAATTTCCAAGATATTATCGCACTCGCGGTATTTCTCATATCTTACGTTGAAATCGTTAATTAAAAAGTTGTGAACAGTTTGCGGGAGCTCGTAAGATTATGATAAAAGAATTCTCGATACACAGAATTGGCGAAATGAGGGTTTCTGAACCAAGTGTCCTTGAATGAACTGAAGATAATTTTCATATTTCTGGAAAACTTCCCCAATTTCTGGATAGACCTTCAAGAGGCTGAATGAAGGAATCTTGAGAATCTTTCTGAACCATTCACGGAATGGTAAACCTGTTTAACTGAAAAGAGTGAGGAAGGTGGCTGAAAGAAAATCCATAAAGAAGAGAATCTATAAGAGTTTTTTTTAACAGTGCTTTGTTCCATATTCTGTCTAAATTCTTAAAACTATCTGGCGAAATGACAAAAATTAGACTAAATTCCTAAAATACAATAATTACGTATGAGCACAATATCAATAGTTGAATTTGACTTATGCATTTATAGTGATTAATTCATAGAAAAAAATCTTGGATTCTGTACTTCAGAAAATGATCATTGGGTAGATTTTCAAAGGCTTTCGACAAAAGAAAACTGAGACTAATCAAAATTATGTTCTGTAATTAAAATGGTACTGTCATAGGATGTAGCGAACTTGATACCAAGATGCTTGAAATGTTTATTAATCTTTGAAGTAACTTAATTGATTCAATATGTTTTTTAATAAGAAGAATCATAATTTTTACAAACTATATCTCAATAGTGTTTACGCCCTGAAGAGAATTCCCTCGAACATATATAACATTCATAGAGCCTCAAACATAATGAATTGCGCAATCTGCAGTTTTCATTTGTTCATAGCCATGTAAGATATAATTTTGCATTATTATATCCTATTTATCCATTGATAGAAAATTCCATTTACCATAATCTGCTTTCATTTTGGAAATTTGTTTCTTTTAGCATAGTATAGAAACGCATTCATCACCCATCAAAAATAAAGTAAACAGAATTGAATGGATGAAGGGAAACTTCTTTTCCAGAGATACTTAGTAAGTTCGATATTAAATCCCTCGCAATAAGGGTGGGGATTAACTTCGCTTAATGTATTCACTGTAGCTAGAGCGTTCAAAATTGAAACGGTTTCCCTCGAACCTCATATCTGGGAAATGAATGGCGACAATATTCATGATTCGGGTTACAAAGCCTAGGGATGCTGATATTACTATCTGAACTTAATTGCTCACAGTTTCTGTATATAGAATGTAATAGACACACTCGCAGGCTTGAACGCATTCTGACATCTACACACAAACACACGAAAACAGACTCGCTAGAAGACACTAATACAAAAAACAGACATAAACCCACACATACACACACACACACACACATATATATATATATATATATATATATATATACTGTATATATATATATACATATATATATGTATATATATATGTACATATATATATATACATATATACATAGATATATACAGTATATATATATATATATATATAGATAGATAGATAGATAGATAGATAGATATAGATAAATACATACACACACACACACACACACATATACATATATATATATATATATATATATATATATATATATATATATATATATATATATATATACACACACAGATGTCTTTCCTCTCGCGACTGTTATTTTGCGCAAGTTAGCAAGAAGAGGAGCTTTTAGCACTAGTTGGAGAATTGGTAATGTTACTCCTCTATGTAAATGTGTTTGTGGTAGCTCAAATCCCACTGATTACCGCCCAATTTCCATAACTCCCATATTATCTAAAGTTTTTGAACGTCTTCTGGCAAAACGTCTTAATAGGTTTGCTGAAGGTAATCATCTACTCCCTAGTTTGCAATTTGGTTTTCGTAAAGGCCTTGGAGCATGTGATGCCCTTCTCACAATCTCTAATGCTGTACAGAAATCCCTTGATTGTGGTCGGGAAGTTCGTATGATTGGCCTTGATTTTAGTGCTGCCTTTGACCGTATTAATCATGAGGCCCTTGTTTTTAAACTGAAACAGTTGGGAGTGGGTGGGTCGTTTCTTAGCATTATTATTGATTTTTTTAAGTATTAGATCTCAAAGAGTTGTTGTTGATGGGCACCATAGTGATTATAGGAATGTGATATCCGGTGTTCCACAGGGTAGTGTTCTTGGCCCATTACTTTTCATACTATATACACATGACATGTGGTTTGGCCTAGAAAACAAGCTTGTTGCATATGCAGATGATGCTACTCTCTTTGCATCAATTCCATCCCCTGAATGTAGATCTAGGGTTGGTGAATCCCTTAATAGAGATTTAGCTAGAATTAGTGCATGGTGCAAATTATGGGGTATGAAGTTGAATCCTAATAAAACTCAAAGTATGATTGTAAGTAGGTCAAGGACGGTGGCTCCTCAACATCCGGATCTCAGTATTGATAATGTTTCTTTAAATATGTATGACTCTTTCAAAATTTTAGGTGTGATTCTCGACAGTAAATTTACTTTTGAGAAACATATAAGGTCTGTGTGTTCTTCAATTGCACAAAAAATAGGCTTATTGAGAAAGTCTTTCAAGATTTTCGGTGATCAATCTATTCTGAAGAAGTGTTTTAATTCTTTCATTCTACCTTGTTTTGAGTATTGTTCTCTTGTCTGGTCTTCAGCTGCTGATTCTCATCTTAATTTGTTGGACAGAAACTTACGGTCTATTAAATTTCTTATTCCTGATCTAGATATTAATCTCTGGCACCGTCGTTCAATTAGTTCATTATGCATGTTGCATAAGATTTTTCATAACTCTGACCATCCTTTACATTCAGATCTCCCCGGACAATTCTATCCTGTTCGTAATACTAGGCAGGCAGTTAATTCTAATAGCCAGGCCTTCTCCATCACGAGGCTCAATACTACGCAGTACTCTAGAAGTTTTATTCCAGCTGTTACCAAGTTGTGGAATGATCTTCCTAATCGGGTGGTTGAATCAGTAGAACTTCAAAAATTCAAAGTTGGAGCAAATGCTTTTTTGTTGACCAGGCGGACATGAGTCTTTTTATAGTTTATTTATGACATATTTGTTTTTGATGTTGTTTATAGTTGATATATGACATGTCTGTTTTGACGTTGTTACTTATTTTAGAATAATTTATTGTTAATTTGTTCTCTTCATTTATTTATTTCCTTATTTCCTTTCCTCACTGGGCTATTTTTCCCTGTTGGAGCCCCTGGGCTTATAGCATCTTGCTTTTCCAACTAGGGTTGTAGCTTGGATAGTAATAATAATAATAATAATAATAATCTTTCTATGCTAGTCTATACCAGCAAATTTTTCTTAGCTTGTCAATCCAACGTCTTCTTTTCCTTCCCCTGCTTCATTTGCAATCTCTACATGTTGTTAAAATATCTTCTACTTTAGTTTTCTCTCGTATCCATGTTGCTAATTTTCTGCCTCTTGCTGTAGTAAGGCTTTAGTAAGTCAATACTGGAAGGGCCATCTCCATTCCCTGCTTTTCTTCCTTTTTATTTCGGTCTCGTATCTTGGAGAAACACTTACTGTTTGTCCTAAATACGTATATTTATTAATAATAGTTCGTTCATAACCCTTGTTTGTTGTCTTTGTACATCTTCATTGAACATTATCTTAGTTTTACTCATATTCATTTTTAGTCCTGCATTTTTGCTTTCTCTATTCAAATCTTCTATCATCTTTTGAAATTATTTCTATAATTCATTAAATAGGATTATGTCATCTGCTAATCTTAAATTGTTAAGGTAATCCCATTAAAGTTAATTCTTACATTTTCGAAATCTAGATTCTTAAAAACCTCTTGCAGGAATTGAAATTTCCTCGCTAACTTTTTGTAGTTTAAGGATTGCTGTACTTCCCGTATAGATATCTTCAAGTGTTCTAAATAGGATTCATCTACTCCTTGTCTTTGAAGTGCTCTCATTACTGTTGATTTTTTTTTTTTTTCAACTTTATAAATGCCATACTTATTGGTTTGTCATACTGTGTTGATATTTCCATTAGCAGGTTAATTACATTGATATGGGCAGTCGTTGAATACCGCTTCTAAAGCCTGCATTCTATCTTGGTTGATTAAAGTCTAGCTGTCTTTCTATTCGGCGTAAAATGATCTTCGTAAATGTTTAATGTATTACTGATAGTAAAGTGATTGGACTTTAGTTTTTTATAACTTTTGCGTCTCCTTTTTTTAGAATCAATATAATGATAAAGTTTTTCCAAGCTGTAGGTATAGATAATTCTTATAGACATTTTGTGTAAAGTTCAGTGATTTTTACCGATATGAAATCTCATCCATATATTATAAAAATCAATGGTTAGTCCCTCTTTTCCTGCTGCCTTTTCTCTTTTTATGCCTTTTAAAGGTATTCTCTTTTTTTTTTTACATCTCTTACTGCTACTTTTACTACCGACTCAGGTGTTTCATTATTTCTATTGGTAAAGTTGTCTCTTATATTACTATTGTATGGCATTGTATAGAGATTCTCTGTAATGTTTATCACTCCATCTCTTTTATTGATAATATTTCCCTTTTCATCCTTTAAAGCAAATATCTGTTGGCACCAGTTCCAAGTTTTCATTTCATCAGTTTGATGCTTCTTCCTTTCTTTAGTGTTTCATCAATTTTGGTCTAACTGTGTTCACGAACATCTTGGGTGTTTTAGATTGTTTATTGTGTTGGGTAATTTTGCTAATTCTATTTCATCTCTCTTAGATTTTACTCTTATTTCCAATCTTTACGTTATTAGGTATTTGGTCTTATCTGATAGTTTTCCTTGATCTTGTCTAGGAACTTTTCCACCTATCTCTTGTGCTGATTCCAATACAAATTTTGGCAAAATGCTTTTCATTTCTTTTTTATTTCCTCTCATTTCATCGTGTAGCTGGCGGTTCCTATTTTGCATTGCTATCTAAATTCATAAAATTTTCTCTTATTACACGAGTGTTTATTTTCTTTCTTGAAATTAGTTCATTTTATCTTTCTTTCTTTAGCTCTGTACAAACTTTACTTCTCACCATTCGATAGGCGCTTGACTTTAACATGTATAACACTGTTATATTTTTTAACTAAATTAACTTTCTAACCGAGAATAAAATCTATCATTATTTCGTTTCTCCATTTAAGCTTCTCCATGCCCTTTCCCGATGTTCTTTTTTTATATAAAAAATAAGATGTTTATGATTTTAAGAGTGTTTCTATCAGTAAAATCTATGAGCATGTCTCCTCTGTCATTTCTCGTGCCTACTCTATATTTACGTACGGCTGATTCTCCTCTCTTCTTTTTACCTACTTTAGTATTGAAATCAGCTTCCAAAGACTTCTCTACAAAAGCTAAGACCAGGAATGGCTAAGCAAGACAATGGCTGATAATAACTCAGTAGGCAGACCTCGGAACCGGCACCCTCCCCCCTCATTCCTTGGTCACAGGGACAGTAAAAATTGGGAGTTAGAGGCGTTTCTAATAGACTACCAACACTCATGGATATGATCAAAGGGAGGAGACTGGATGCTATGCTGAAACCAGGAAAATTTGAGCATGTAAGAACTTGTTTGATTTCTTCTAAATCTACCAGGGAGTAAAGCCCATAAGACCTTTTACTGAATATATGCAGAATGATTTCGAAGTTCTTTTATCGTAGCGCTATAATAGTAGAGTTACAAAAAAAAAAAAAAAAAAAAAAATTGTCACACCCCTTGTCAATCGGATTGACAAGGGAAGTTGGCCAGCCTTCTAAATGCTCTGAGATTATTTTTACTACTACTACTACTACTACTGATAATTCAATTTATGATAAGATACTTCTTTCTACGATACAAAACGATTATTTATACAGAATTTACTGCTTAAACTTGTGCTTAGATATTTCTCTTTTATCCGCAACAGTGTGTTGTAATAAAGAATAGGAAATTTGGTTCTTTGGTGTATTTATAGAATAACAGAACATAATGTTGTCATAATATATAATTTCCCAAGAAAAAAAAAACCTGCGTATTTATTCATGGACATGAATTAAATCTCATTAAGTGTATATCCAAAACAGAGTGATTCATAAAGCAAGCTGGAGAAAATCCTGACAGAGTGATTCATAAAGCAAGCTGGAGAAAATCCTGAAAACTAAAATAAATCTCCATATGCATGTTTTGCGACGATTTATGCGTTGAGTTTTGTTTAGAAGATATATTTACATTGTATAACAAAACTATCTTTTTGGTTTTTTATCTAATGGTTATATCTTTTCTCCTCCAAATTTACTTGTTTTACTGGAAAATTACTCTTCATAATAGAACAATAATTATTATGAAATCTTATGTATGTTTTTTTTTTCAATGTAGTGTTTGCATTATGGCGATCTATTGTTTTTTTTTTCTTTTTTTTTTGTGAGCTCTTATGCTAGTCTTTTTAAATCGTTATTCATCATAACGCCTACATCGTCTTCAGCTCAAACCTTGGATCCATAGTGTTCCAGAATATTTAGATAATAATAATAATTAGCTTTCAATTATTCAATCTACAACCAGCTGCAAATTTCACTTGAATATTGATACAACTTTTATTGCTGTTGATTAGATAATCACAATCATTCGAGTTAATTTGGATCTAAGCTAAGTTTCTAATACGGCAAGTTGTTCTAATCACTATGCACGAATACGGCTCGATAATAACATTTCCACCCTAACAGCATACAATTTGTTGAACGCGTATGAGACAGACGCTGCACCCGGATATGATATTCATGCAGAGAAATACAATGAACAAATAGAGAAGGGTCTTGAATAGGGCAAACCCTGTATTCCGAGAGAGCTATGGTGGATTTCTGGAAAGCAGTTATCTCGACTAAAGGGAATTCTGTCAACACTCTGCAAGCCTCTAGAAACATTAGAACCGGAAGAGCTTGAGATTCCCTGTCTGGAATGTTCTGGGCGAGGAAACTCGACGTGAAATGCGGAAGGAAATGGGTTTGTAGAAGATTGGGTATACAGTAGAATAGACATCTGAACTATCAGATTCTTGGATCAACTGCTGTTAGACAAACTAGATTTCCCGGCAATGTTTATCATAATCTATCGGGATTATTTTCATTGCTCACCACATATGAAATAAAAAGAATATAAAAAGTAGAGGGATATATGAATTTAAAATGTTGGTAAATAAAGAACGTGAATATAGATATGCACAGACAGATGTTGATAACAATAAAAAAAATTAAGACAATTGTAAGTACATGGTCTTCATAAGTAGCATTAAAGACTCGTGTATCATGTCACAATGGCCGTTTTATAGCTTTGCAGTGGAAGGAATAAATGACCTACGATATATGGCATAATGTATGACCAAGGGCCGTCAACAGAATATGAATGATGAAACTGCGAGACGAACAGAACGTAATACATTTTGATATGCAGACCAGAAAGGCATTGAAAGGATGTTTAAACTAATATAGAGGTGTTTATGAAAACTATGATAGGAAAATTTCAGAGGAAAACTTAATGAAGAGGCTGATCTAGGCAGGACAGGCATCCCTACATGAAAATGACATTTCTGTAATGGTTATACAAAAGATTCGAAGCACATGTCACTTATACTTTCCTCTCTTTAGGTATTTGAAGACTTATAAACAATACAAGGTTCTCTGGGAATAATAAACCAATTGTCTTAAGGGCTGAGATAAAGGAAAATTGGGAACAAAAGTTCCGTGTAAAAGTCATCATTGAAGGAGTAGTTACCAGTATAGAGTAGGTCATGGGAGTAAAATCACGTTGCACTGTTAGCTAATCAAGAATCTCTTGGTTGAATGGAACTCGCGCTCATCTTTTTTGACTTGACTACACAACTTACGGACACAGTCTAAATCTTTATTATGGCTTACAGTCCGTTCCTTTTATATTTGGAGAGAGGAAATAACTGAATTTTGAATTTCCTTCTTCCCATACAACTGTAATTTTATTCTAAGGCAAGGAATCGTGTCACTTGTATAGGATTTTTTTTTACCAACAAATATAACAAAAGTAGCAGAACTTCAAATGCGGATTAAAGATGATTATTAGGGGCAGGAAATTGTTAATTTAGATATTATTCTAGAAATATTTTCATTTACAATGTGAACTATTCTTTTTTTTTTTTTTTTTTTTTTTTTTTTAATGGGTGATGGACCTGATGTAAAAATCACTTTTCCGATACTTTAAGACGAGAACAGTTAACACACAAAAATCATACACTTGAATAACTTGTTTGCACAGCAGTTCATAATTTGCTTAGATTCAGATTACAGTTTCGTCATCAAAGAACACTTGGAGAAACCTTTCAAGCTGTCAAAAAAAAAAAGTGTTATTCGCGGAGATGACATTACGACCAAACAGAAAATAGAGAAAAATATGAAAAAAGCCGAATTAATTCTTTCTTAAAAAATCACATAACTCTCAAGGAAATGGAGTATCACTATATCTCTCTTTAGTACTCGCATCTCGAATATATTCTACGGATTCACAGGCTAAGAGTCTTATCAGATTTTAATTTCACAATAAACGGAAGATTAACTTCCAATTTTGTCTTAAGTGGTATATACCGTACTTCCTTCAAGAACGATAATAATTTAAACAATAAGATAAGGGTCTGGATTTGAGCCTGCAGCTGATGCCTTAATTAATGAGTTCATCATTCAAACTGTCTCTATGACTGGCACCTGATTTTCCGCCGATCACAACCATTTGGAGTTTACGGACGGCCACTTTCATGAATGTGTATGTATATATATACAGTATATATATGTATATGTATGTATGTATATATATATATATATATATATATATATATATATATATATATATATATGAATGAGTATATATTTATCTACATGTATAAATACATATCACGCACGTGACACGGCCCCCCTCCCCCCACACACACACACATATATATATATATATATATATATATATATATATATATATATATATATATATATATATATATATACATATATATATATATATATATATATATATATATATTCATTCAAGTTTAAGATCACTAACATTTATTCTCTTTCAATATTTTTTGCACGAGAAATCTACAGTCTTAAAAGCTACTTTTCAGCCTCTCTCACTCTTCAACCATTCACATCATCCTTTATCAATCCTTCCTCTGGTTTCCCTTTGCAATCGTAAGCATATAATTGTTCTCACTTCCTCTCCACAATTCCCATAAAAAAGATATACCAGACGCATTAACTAATAATTATTTTCATTACTAGCTAAGCTACAACCCTAGTTGGAAAAGCAAGATGCTATAAGCCCAAGGTCTCCAACAGGGAAATAGTCCAGTGAGGAAAGGAAATTAATAAATATGAGAAATAATGAACATTGAAATAAAACGTTTTAAAAACAGTAACAGCATCAAAACACATTTCATATATAAACAATAAAAAAGGCTTATGTCAGCCTGTTCAACATAAAAAAAAAAAAACATTTCCTGCAAGTTTGAACTTTTGAGCTTTTAGGAAGCTAAAGAATGGCTAATTCACCAAAAGTCACGACTAGCTAATCATAATTTATCTCAGGCAATAACACCACCGATACAAACAGCTTGGTTTTAATTCATACTTTACATCCCCTGTAAACAATAGATGTCATCCTCTGTTTACGTGTAAGGGTTGTTGGTATTTATATGTTGCTAAACTTAACTTCTGAGCTTGGTTTGCTGTTTAAAGTGACTGATTTGTGTAACGTTACTTTTAATTTTCTGCTGGAATAATTTTAAAATTGCATAGCTGTTATTGACAACAATAAGTTTGAAAAACAAAACTATGAAAAAACAGTCTTATGGAGTGTAAATATTCACTAAAACTAAAGTGTACATGCTTCATGAGTATATTTTTCACTCAAACTATGTTACATTGGCTTCCAATATTAAACACATTTTCATACTTCTGTTTTGTGCAGCGAAACACAACTAATTAATACAAAATTTCTAAGATTCTCTATTGAAATCTTCTGTAGCGATATTTCATTTGATACCAGTAAAGATAAGTAACTACCATTTTTGTATTAAATAGAAAACCACATGGGTTTTAATTCTGTCCAGAGTCGATGAACTTTAAATGATTTTCCTTCTGTGTACCTTCTAAATAAAGTACATAGAAATCGATACCAAGTGGCATTTGATACTTATTCATTGTGGGGATAAAAAGTCAAACGTCCATATACATTAACATGTAATTAGGAACACTTTATAAGACGATTGATATCTATAATTGAGCTCATGATTAGATAATAAATTATTTGATGCGAACATGAATTTGTGGTTTTTATATGTAAATATTTACCGCAATGGCATTTATTATCGAACACTACCCTTGAATCCATTGAAAGTTAATTTATGATAAATGCCTCTGGCAGGGCAAAGATTTGGACCTATGCCCTGGGCCGAAACAATGCCTGCACGGACGACTTTACCAATCGAGATTATTGAACTATCGAAAGAGATGTAATCTCATTTCAGGTCTACTGTACATATACCGGTCGAATTCAGGAATCTGTTTCTTAGACTTGAATTCAATCCATCAGAACCTCCACCGTTAGAGCCTTTTCTGTCTTTAGCCCCCACCCGAAAAATGCTCCTACGCCCGGTATATATATATATATATATATATATATATATATATATATATATATATATATATATATATATATACTGTATATATATATATATATATATATATATATATATATATATATATATATATATGTGTGTGTATTTCTCTTTGTTTTCTCTATATATATTCTAATAATTTGAATACAATGGCAATCGTCAGTCTTCATTTATTATGAGTCAAAAATATTCCTGTTCCTTATTTTCAAAGAATATGAATCCGTTTTAATCACATTTGGCGTAGCAATTTATAATTTTTTTCCATCGATATGACGAGATCCAAAAGGAGACAAGAGATTAAACATAAAATGACGTTGAAACGCTGACCATAAAAATATCTTTAATGAGAAATGGGGAAAAAGAAAGGAAGTCTTAAAAGAGAATAAAAATTCTTGGTCTCATAAAAGAAAATAGTCATGGAAATTCGTGACCTTTCTAAAATAAGGTGATTTACTTCATCACAGGCAAAACTGGATAGATTTCGGAGAGAGAAAATATCTTTCGAGGAAACTGAAGAAAGAAGGGGAGTTTTATGAACGTTAAAAAAATGAAAAAATGTAGGGGGAAAAATTCTACCCAAATTTTTCTTTACTAAAAACTTGTAAATCTTTGTCTTTCAAACGAAACATTACTTAGTAAAATAATTTTTATGACAGCTGGTAGAAAAATCTTAGCCGCCTTTGTTCAAGAATTGCATAAAAATAGTATGGGTGACCCTGCAAGTTGAGGTTGAATTCTGGAAGGCTTAAGCCACTATCAACTGTGCTATTCTAATGATATGGCACACCTATCTTCTTTTTTTTTTTTTAAATGAAACCATTCTGATGAGTTATTGGCCTACATATAACCCCTATTCCTGACAAAAACCAAGAACCCACAACACACAAACTTCATTTTTTGTGCGATTTTGAAAGGGTTAAAAATCAGTATTTTAACACAGTTTGTTTTGAATTTTCAAGTTAATGTCAGTTATGAACATTTCTCTGATCTTAGGTTACTTATTTTGTGAATACATTGTATGAAACAAACCAACAAAGGACTAGAGTCACTAGACGTTCAAACCTGGACCAATTTCTGTTCTAGGGGCAACATTCGTGATAAACAACTTGGAAAGAGCTTGCCTGTCTGCAAGATGTCAATTAGTAGTGAACCCAGTGCTTCCAGTTTCTTTTAAACAATAGAATAACAAATGTCACCCAAAACAATGTGATGAATGACATTCAAATGGATGAACTGATCTGGGTTCATAGTCTGTGCTGCTGAATTCAGCAGGTCAGTCTTAATGGTGTAATAGGAAAGGGATTATCCACCAATTCTACTGAGCAAGCTCTTAGGAATTTTCTTTAGCACAGATTTGATCGCAGAACTTCATTCTTTTTGTTCTATTTGAGATTATGAAATAGTTAGCCAAGTAAATAGAATAATTTCTTTATTCGTTCTTTTTCTCTCACACACACATTGTATAGTCCGTAAAAATAGATTTTTTATTATGCAAATTCTAAAATTTGTTATATTTCAATAAGAAAAAATTAAGAACCAAAAAGAAAGAAAATACACTAAACTTCACTGGAACCAGAAGTACCAAGTTATAATGAAAATTAAAATGATCGAGTTTTCATGAAAAGGACAATGAGTCACTCCATGACAAGTTTCGCATCAAGAAGACTGTTATGCAAATATCAGGGGAAGTTTATGCTAAACGCTAGCTATTCGAGACGATTAATTTCCTTCGCAACGAAATTGCACTGAGTTCCACGAAGACAAAGTGTCGGGGGACTACTCGAGGAAGAGGCTATGTTTCCCTAAGTGTCTGAGTGTATACACATGTATGTACTGTATGTTTATTTGTGTGTGTTTTAGTAAGGTATCTCAAGAATGGGCGAACGGACTTTGGTGACGTGGGTGAAAACAATTATTTGATGACACCCTGTGGATGGGACAATTTGTCGTCCAGTACACCTCGCCTATCACTTGTTTTTTTGTCCCAAACTTTAAAATGAAATAACATAAACGAAGACCACATCTAAGATTGTATTGCATATTTAGTATCAAGCTTAATAATAATAATAATAATAATAATAATAATAATAATAAAACGACGACTACTACTACTACTACTACCACTACTACTACTACTACTACTACTAATACTACTACTACTACTGCTACTAATACTACTACTACTACTGCTGCTACTACTACTACTACTACTACTACTACTAATAATAATAATAATAATAATAATAATAATAATGATAATAATAATTCTTCATGGGCATACTATAATCTATTCACTGTTGAGTGGCCTCAATGGAGATATACTGTCTGGTGAGAGTTCGTGTTTAATCATTTTATCAAGGGGTACCAGAGCCTACTACCTTATAAGCAAACTGGATACACTGTTAGATGAAAGTTATGAAATGATTTACGAACACTCCTGCTGGATTGCGCCCAAGGGATCTTGGACAGGATGGTATCGTAGGCAATTTCTCATTCAGATAAGACAGAAAACGTTGACCCATAAACACAAAAAAAAATCTCGCGTAAATCAATGAGAGAGAGAGAGAGAGAGAGAGAGAGAGAGAGAGAGAGAGAGAGAGAGAGAGAGAGAGAGAGAGAGTATGAACATTAGTATTTATGTTGCAAAGCTAATTAAGCTGAAATTCTTAATCATGTTTGATCTAAGTACATTATAATTGATGAGATTTTCAGAAAAAAAAAACTTAAAAACCAAATACCTTAAATTTGTTCCCTCCATTTTGATAAGATATTTATAATTCATATTGATGGAAAACATAATTTTTTAGATTTTTTAGGTAATTAAATCCCAATTTGCTGAATGCACCTGAGCCCCCAACCAAACAAAAATGGCATGGAGGATTACGGGAGGTTCACTCTTCTGAGAGTTAGAGTCTCCTTAACATAACTGAACTAAAGAACGATTTACAACCCAATGAAACGCTCGGATCCCAGTTTCATAATGTAGTCTTTCCTATGCCGAACCCTTTAAAATGTATATGCTCTAAATAGGCACCTGAAGGCTGGAACTAATTTTTCAGTAATTATCTAAATCCAGTGTTTCCGGCTTGCTCTAGTCCTTACCTTTAATATAAACTTGATAACGTGATCTCTCAAGTATATCATCAGATAGGGAAAATTGATAAAGTTTCAACAAATGCTGCTGGTTCAAGTAAGAAATTCCTTTTCTACTTTAAGTGTCCGTAATTGATAAATGGTAAATGATGTATACTTCTCGACTAAATATAAAGTTCTTAATCCATATATATATATATATATATATATATATATATATATATATATATATATATATAATATATATATATATATATATATATATATATATATATATATATTTATATATATATGTAAAGAGAGAGAGAGAGAGAGAGAGAGAGAGAGAGAGAGAGAGAGAGAGAGAGAGAGAGAGAGAGAAATGCAGTCAATATCAACCAAGAAGCATTAATGGGACGGCAAGACCTAAAACCTCCGTAACACTACAAAAATTACATCTTATACTAATGCATTTATGTAGTCAAGCTCATTAGGAGGTCATAACCTAATATACCTTAACTATAGTGGGAGGCATTTAAAAAATATCTAGAAGCCAAAGTTGGTGTTAGAAGCATTAGTCATTCTTAAATCCTCGTGCGAGAAAATCTATATTCTTTTATCAAGAAGCTTAATACCATGAATTTGAAAATATATGGCCAATTCTAGTAACTCTGTTCCTAAATTTTTCTTTTACTGTAGAAGTTGCATTTCTCCTTTATAATCATCAACAAACATGAATTCAGTCTTCTACTTATGCATATGATAGTTATGATATACGTTTATTCAAGTGCAACAGGAAAACTCTGGTCTGAGAAACAAAGTATAATTAAGCATATAATAAAAAAGTAAATTTGGGAAGAAAGACTTTATGCCAGACCTTAGTCCTGTGATGCACGTGCCGCGAGCAATGCACATATGGAGTAAGGAGGATGCCCTATCGTTTTCTTTGCTACTACAACTGTTGTGGTATCAAATGGATAGATTGCCGTCAAGGAAATGATCAGTATTGCTGCCTTCAGCCGGCTCCGGACAGTTCTTATAAAGGGAACCTACTTCATACCTTTGTGGTACAAGGCTTGCTGGAACCAATGCAAGCCACCCTTCATGATATTGATACCTAGCTCGTTAAGGACCTGATGACCAGAGTCGATGCCCTAATGGACAACCACTTCCCAACCATTAACAATTCCACACCTGATGAAGGGGACAACCATATAACACCAACTGAAGCAAAGGTGAATGTTGTAGTATATTTAAACCCACCTCACAACAATCCTGAGCAGTTACGAAGCCACCCACCACCTACTTGTTCCATCTTGCCCCTGCACACCAACCACCAGCCTCAACAGCTATTGGATGATATCCCTCACCATGAGTTGCGCTACTACAACTATAGATTCGATTGCACTGAGAAATGTGCTACTGGATGCCAGCAGTCAAAGATCGTGTAAGTAGGCCATCGCATATGGCATTGGCCTTCCCATTAACTGATCTTTTCTTTTTGCATGGTTCAGGATCTAATATGTGGTTTCTGGTAGATACTGTACAGGTGCCTGTTGTTCCTTTCTGCCTCGTTATCTCTTTCTGGTGTGATCCTGTCATTCTAAAACTGCTGATGTTTGTTTGGTGCCTACCAACGGATCTGCTATCCCCACCCACAATTACGGAATACTGACACTGTCCTTTTGGGGTCACCAAATACCGGTGGGATTTCCTAGTTGCCGACATTACAGTTCCTTTCATCGATGAGGATTTTATTGCCCATTTTCCTTTCTGGTTAACGTCGCACATCAATACTTAGTCGAAACCTTTATCACCTGCTCCCTCTGACCTCGCTCTTCACAGCAGCGAACCACAGATACCTATGACCACCTCTTCACTTTATGTCATTATGTCTTACAGCCAGAACTACACCAATTACCCACAATTCCCACCAAGTACGGTATCTATCACCAAATCAAGACAACGGGGTCCCCACTGTTTGCAAAATTCAGATAATTGCCACCAGACCATTTGGTAGCTGCTAAATGTCACTTTGCTGGAATGGAAAAAACAAGACTTTTTCAAAAGGCCTCAAGCCCATGGTTATTGACCCTGCACATTATCCTGAAGAAGAATGATAACTTCACCCTTGTGTTGATTAAAAGCATCTTAACATGCAGATTGAACCATACTATTACCTCCTTCATAGTATCACCGACATCACTGCCTACCTTCACGGCACTTAAGTATCTTGAACCTTCGATCTCCTGAAGGGGTATTATCAAGTGCCCATGAACCCAGTAAATATCCCCAAGACTGGCATTACCACCGATTTAGCACATCTAACTTCAATTACTCTTGCGTTGGCTTTCGAAATGCAGGGGCTACATTTCAATGACTCAGATGACCTCTTAGGAAAACTACCCCTCTGTGTATGTTATGTAGCAGAACGGCCTTGTAATCAGGTATGACATGTGTACCTTTGGTGCCAAGGAAGTGGCATTCTTGGGTCATTGCATCACTCCAGAGGGCATTCCCCCCTCCCTGAGAAAGTATCAGCAGTACAGAAATTCATCATGCTCCTGACTGTCAAGACAGTGCAGGAGCTCTCTAATAGTTCACTAATATCGCCAGTTCTTGCCAGCAGCTGCCACCACCTTCACCCATCCCCACCTATCTATGACTCTCTAAAGGGCAACCCAAAAACCTGAAGTGGAGCCCCCCTTAAGAAAGCAGCCTTCTTCAATGCAAGGAAAGCCCTAACAACTGCTACAGCTGTCACCTTTCCCGTACCAGCCCCCCTGCTACTCTCCACCAAGGCAAGTGACGTCACCATCTGGACGATACTCGAATGAATGATCAACAGATAGCTTCGCTCTTTTTCTCCATCAGTAGAAAACTTTTCACGGCGGAATCTAGGTACTAACTTCGACCACAAAATACTGATCTGTCCGTCACTACTACCACTTCTTACAAGGCACATCCTTCAACATTCACATGGACCAGTTGCCCATTATGCCCTCCTTCGCTCGACAGTCCGATGCTTGGTCAGCCCATTGGTGCCGATATCTCTCTTCCATTTCTGAATACAAGTGCACCATTCAACATATTCATGGAAAACAAAATCCTGTTGCAGATGCCCTTTCCGGAGACATGCTGGCTTCCGTACACTTGGGATTGGATTACAAGGCCTTGGCAGAAGCCCAACGAAAGAATCGCAAGTACCAAACCTGTATGACATCTTACACATCTCCCTGTTGGGAAGACGTCGCCCTTGATGACTCCGATGCTGCTATCCTCTGTGATATCAATACTAGTAGGTCATGCCCGTGGATTCCTGTCCCCATGCACCGATAGGTATTTCGATTGATCCTTGGCCTCGCACAAAGCTTGCATCAAACTATTGCACAGCTACCAAAGTTGAAATTCATATGACATGGCATTGCTAAAGATTTTTTTCATGTTAAACTTTAAAAGTGCATCGACACACAGATTCAGTTGTGGGTACTTTTCATCAACCCCAGCATTGTTTTGCCCACATTCAAGTTGACGTGATTGGCCCCTAGCCGCAACAAAAGGACACTGTTAGCTTTACATAGTCATCGATCACTACTTGTTGGCCTGAATCCATCTGCACGTAATTTGCAACATCTGCCTCATGTACTGCTGCCTCACTTTCCAGATGGATAGCAAGATTCAGCATCGCAGAACATATCACTTCTAACAGGAGTATCACCTTTACCTCTCAATTGTTGACATCACTAGGCTATCATCTCGGCCGTACCCTACACCAGACTACCGCTTACAACCCTGCAGCCAACAGACTGGTGGAACATTTCCATCATACATTCAAAGCAGCTTTGATGTCCCGCTGCAGAGATTCCAGTTTGTTTACGCAACATATCCCGTATCCTCCTCAGACTGAGGATCAGTCCTTTGGATGTTTCAGTGGTTGAAATTGCATATGGTAACCCGTTGGTCATCCCTGTAGAATTTTTTCTGTCCACCACCACTTCCGAGGATCTCTAGGGCCTATGGCACGTTGTGGGAAAATTTAACCCCTGGCATCAGACTTAGCATATATATATATATATATATATATATATATATATATATATCTATATATATATAAATATATATATACATATATATATATATATATATATATATATATATATATATATCTATATATATATATATATATATATATATCTGTGTGTGCGTGTCTGCTTGATTATGAGTGCATATCTCATATTTCTTTGTTGTTGTGGTGTTTTGATATCTTTGTAACACCAATTGTCTTAAAACTGATGTTAACAAATGAGATAAGAAAAGAAGTAGCTACTGCAGTGATGAAATATAATTGAATTGTTTTAGTGTATTTTATATAATGTACAAACCACGAATATCAAATGAGTTTAAAACTCCAAAGCTAAATGGAGATTAGATATTTTTTTCTAAAACATCTTACCGGTCCATAACAGGCATGGTACCTCTAGAAATATAAGGGGAATCATGGCCCAAAAATAAGTTTTACTTTTATTTCAAATAAAAAGAATTCATGGAAAAACAGCTTTGCCGTTTTCCTGTGAAAGCCCCAGAGTGCAAGATACTTCCGAAAGGTGATGGTTCCTTTAGTACGCAGCACGTCTCCGAAAACAGGAAAACAGTTTTCAAGGAATCCAGGCCCATTTGTCCCTGTCAAGCTTTTAGTTTTGTTTTCTCGAAGGCCGAAGGCGTGATTTGTGTGTTGTCTAGCCGTAAATAAGGGAAATAGGGCTTGTACGATATCAGAACATTCTGCTGGTTTATTAGAGATTCATTTCATTGAAGAAGTGGATTCATAGTTCTTCACAATCTGGCTGATATAATTCATATTCTTATTTCTAAACGTGATGACTCCCTCCGTCCGAACAAAACACGGCAAAATCTTTAATTAACAATTAACATGCAAACCATGCGATATTACAGGACTCTAGAACAATTCGATTGGAATCTAACGTAATCTAAAGCTTCCTAATTCTTGGTACGTGCTCTCCAAGAGAGCTTGTTAATAGAGATATGTCATTGAAATATAACTGCAGTCAAGTTTACTTGTTTTACTTGTTTTGGGTTTAAATCCCACCCTCCACTGAAGTCGAGTGAACTACTTCTCGGGCGGGTCCATATCAATCATCTAACGAAACATTTTCATTATAACTTATACAATTCTTTGATTGTAGCATCTTCCAAATCATATGATCTTGTGAAAAGTAATGTCTTTAGTTTCTTCTTAAATTCAATTGCTCCCTTTAGGTCCTTCATTTCAGTTGGCAGTTTATTATAATGTCTAGGCGCACAGTAGCTAAAAGCCCTTTCACCAAATTTACTATTTGTTCTTGGTTCAGATAGCCTATGTTTGTCACTCATGTGTCTTGTGTTAACATTTGTTTCTAGTTCTAGTTTATTCAGGCATTCTTTTAGATATTTTGGTTCATTTTGGTTCAGTATCTTAAACGTTAGTAAGAGTAGCTTGTATTCAATTCTCGCTTTTACCGGTAGCCAGTGTAATTTAATTAGTGCAGGGGTAACTCTTTCCCTATTGTGTAGTCCTTTTATTAATCTAGCGGCTCTGTTTTGTACTCTCTGAATTTTCTTCAGCTGGTAATTTGGTAAGCCATAGAACAGTGAGTTGCAGTAATCAATTCTTGAAAATATGTGGTGATTAATGAGTATGGCCATAGATTTTTCATCTAAGTATTTACTAATAAATGCTATGTTTCTAATATGATAGTTACAATTTCTTACCATATTATTTATATGTTCGTTCATTGTCAGTCTATCATCCATGATTACTCCATGATTCCTGACAGATTTCTTTAGGTCAATGATCGATTGACCTATTTCAATTCTTTGGAAGCATTCGATTCTTTTTATATCTTTTTCATTTCCAAAAATAATACATTCACTTTTGTCTTCATTGTCTACCAATTGAATTTATGAAGTGGGAAATGGGTAATGGAATTTCATTGTTTAATGTTGATTCATCAGTATTAAGATCTATATCTGTTACTATGCTTTGACTATTTCTTAAAATGTTTTCCCATTTTCTATCTGCCCAACTGTTGATAGCAAAATTTTCTTTATACTCAGTGTATTTCAGGATAAATTTGACACAACTGTTGATATTGGTCTCAAGATTATCATGGTTACTATGGAGATGGAAATGGTTCGAGTCAATAACTTTGATCTTGTATATCGAATTCAAGTCATCTTGTTTGTTCATTCTTTCTTTTTTTATCTACATTTTAGCATCCGGCTACGCTTGATTCCACATCTTTTGAATTTACGCCTCACTTATTTTCCCCTGACTTCTAAATAAAAATGGTCTTTCACTTCGGTAATATATCAATCATTTTTGTTACCTGTTCCCTAATATTTCATGTGTAACCAATTAGAGTTAATGGAAAATTGATTCTAGCTTCATCAATATTGTTCTGAGATCCTATCTTTGAGTTACTTAACAGTTTACCAGCCACCTATACACTAATTTTCTATTTTCTCAAATATGAAAAAGAAAGGCTCTTTACACATTAGCCACTCGCATTTTCTAAGATATATTTCCCCATTCATCGTAGATTTACTTAAATAAACTGTTGAGATAAATCACAAAACAAGGAAACGGCAAAACTATATACTTTATGGATCGTAAGAGCTTTCTGTTTTTTTACAAGCCTTCCCAAGAATATATAAAAAAAACATTAATCTTTACTCACCCTAGGGAAGCATTCACCACTTACCTATTTTACAAGAGAAGAGCTCCACATACATATATCATCTAATTTCTCAAGGGTATAGTTTGTTACTATTACCAAAGTCTTAAAAGTGTTATAGAGTCAATGGCTTCCATTTGTTTCCTCGCAAATAAAATTGAGAGAAGATTCAATTGAAACTAGAGCAAACTCGCTGAAACCGCAAGGGAACTCGGTCACTGCTGGCACATAACTTTAGGATAAAAGACTAGTGATCTTTCCCCTTTGATCAGTTATCTAGGGACACTTCAAAGAATTAATTCGAAGGAAGATGTTGTTACTGGGATAGCAGCTGCTGTTACCATTACTCCGGTGCTAACCCTTCACAGAGTGGAATGAAGTATTAGAAAAATGGAAATTTGGATAGCTCACTATGGCATACCAAATATATTGATACCAAGGGCTTAAAAAGCCTTGTGATTGGTCAACTATAAAAGCCTTGTGATTGTTCAATTATAAAAAGAAAGAAAAAAGAAACCGTTCACAATTTGTCTAAATTTGAGATAAGATACTGATGAAAGTTTTATAAACGAGAGAGAAATGTAGCTAAAAAAAAAAAAAAACAAACAAAAAAAAAAAAAAAAAAAAAAAACAGTAATTATAATTACCATTTAGAGGCAAAGTAGAAGAGACTTTCTAGCCATGGTAAGCAGCTCCTCTAGGAGAAGCACACTTCAAAATCAAACAATTATTCTCTATTCGAGGGTAGTACCATAGCCCCTGTACTATGGTCTTCCACTGTCATGGGTAGAATTCTCTTGCTTGAGGGTACACTCGCACACTCTATTCTATCTCATTTCTCTTCCTCTTTCTTTTAATTTTTTATTTTTGAAGTTTTAATATTTTATGTATTAAAGATCTATTTTAATGTTGTTAGTGTTATCAAAATCTATTATTTTAATTGGTTATTACTTCTCTTATAGTTTATTTATTTCCATATTCACTTTTCTCACTGGGCTATTTTTCCCTGTTGGAGCAGTTGGGCTTATAACATTCTTCTTTCCCAACTAGAGTTGTAGTTTAGATAATAATAATAATAATAATAATAATAATAATAATAATAATAATAATAATAATAATGAGAGGAAAAAGGAGAAAAGGTGACTGAGCTGAGGGATGAGAATGTAAAGAAGAGTAATCGGGAAATTTGGAAACATATTGCGAAATTAGTTCATAGGCATAGAATAAATGAAAATTGAGAGTCCTGTACTCATAGAACTTACCTGTCCTGAAGTATTTTTAAATGTATTATTTCCTAAAGCAGAATGTGCATGCCATTATCTCTCAAAGATAGATTAATGGTGGTACCCTTTTAAGATTGTGGTGATATCATAAAAGGTCAAATAAGTCGACCAATGCAATTTTGATGAAAAAGTAGGATAGTAAGGAGGTTTAGTAGGACTTAGGCTCGTAATGAACATAATCAACCCATAAGAACAATTACAGTAGAATGAAATATGTGTATCATAAAGTGAGAATGTGATTGGAAAATACATTATATCTTATGTTTAAAGAAAAAGATTTTGTAGAAGTAACTGAGGAATTTCAAAGATTCAAAGGCAGAGTAGTTGCGGTATCTTAGAGTGCTTGTCTCTACAGATGCACAATGGAGAAATATAAAAGAGGTATATGAAACAATCTCCAATAGATTTAGTAGATTTGAGAACAAAGCCCTCAGAAGGATATTGGGAGTTAAATGACAAGACAGGATTAGAAATGAAACTATGAGAGAGATTACTTGAGTGCCATATGTGGATAGGATCATGATGAGGGGTAGATGGAGATGGTTTGGGCATGCTCTTCGCACTCCCCAACAGAGATTAGCTCACCAAACGTTCATTTGGGCTCCACAAGGCACTAAAAGAGTTGGAAGACCCAGGCTTACATGGCTGAGGACTATGAAGTGTGAAGTAGAAGATGAATGGAGAAGTATTGAATTAAAAGCTCAAGATAGAGATGACTGGCGAAATCTAATCGAGGCCCTTTGCGTCAATAGGCGTAGGAGGAGATGACGATGATGATGATGATATGGTTGTATAGTAGCTGTAGTGGTGCAATGAAAAAGTAAAACGAACAAAAATGAAAAAGAGATTAGAGTCGACACAGCTTTTTAAGTATACGTGGGTATAAATTTTGGTATGAAAGTTACTTTATGAGCTCACCATCTATACCTTGCATCTTCAGTACCTTCCGCTTGACCTCTTTGTCAGTTAAAGGTATATCAAAAGCTTTATCATGGTAATTGTAAATCACATACAGCTTTTCCTCTATTGATACAAACTTCTCAAAAACCATTTCAAAAGTAAGTATATGATCCACATACCCGCTTCCTATTTTAAATCTACTATGATTTCCACTTTCTTACTTCCTCGATCCAGAATCGGTGATAGATCTTCCGTGTTATACAAGATAATGTTACATGTCGACTAACTGTTAAGTACATAATTATTTGCTTATGTCATTGTAGGTATCATGAATTTTTCAGAAGAGCCAGTCTAAATTGATTTCCCCTTCTCTGGATCAAATTCGGAATACTCGATAGTGAGATTATATCGTAAAATCTAGGCGCGCGCGCACACACACACACACACACATATATATATATATATATATATATATATATATATATATATATATATATATATATATATTTATGCAGTATATATACAGTCTATGTATATATATGTATATATATATATATATATATATATATATATATATATATAAATATATATATATATATATATATATATATATATATATATATATATATATATATATGGATATCAACACAACATCGTGTTCGAATAGAAATAAATTTCTACCTCATACTTGGGATCGAACGCTGGCCCCTTCTAATGAAAGGCCAGGTCGAAACCAACTATGCCACGAGAGGCCATAAAAGAAATCGGAACCTAACACTACCCACCTGTCAAGGATTTACCTGGCGAGACATCAGTCTCTTACCAGCGAGTTTTACCCGATTTCCCGGCCCACCACGTGACACAATTGATAGTAATTCATTCAAATTACCCCTAATGAGTCAATATGGATAAATATCAACACAACATCGTGTTCGAATAGAAATAAATTTTTACCACATACTTGGGATCGAACGCTGGCCCCTTCTAATGAAAGGCCAGGTCGAAACCAAACATGCCCCAATTATGAGGTAGAAATTTATTTTTATTCGAACACAATGTTGTGTTGATATTTATCCATATTGACTCATTAGGGGTAATTTGAATGAATTACTATCAATTGTGTCACGTGGTGGACCGGGAAGTTGGGGAAAACTTGCTGGTAAGAGACTGATGTCTCACCAGGTAAATCCTGAACAGCTGTTTAGCAGTTCGGTTCCGACTTCTTTTATGGCCTCTCGTGACATGGTTGGTTTCGACCTGGCCTTTCATCCGAAGGGGCCAGCATTCGATCCCAAGTATGAGGTAGAAATTTATTTCTATTCGTATATGATGTTGTGTTGATATTTATCCATATTGACTCATTAGGGGTAATTTGAATGAATTACTATCAATTGTGTCACGTGGTGGGCCGGGAAGTCGGGGAAAACTCGCTGGTAAGAGACTGATGTCTCGCCAGGTAAATCCTGAACAGCTGATTAGCAGTTAGGTTCCGATTTCTTTTATGGCCTCTCGTGGCATGGTTGGTTTCGACCTGGCCTTTCATCAGAAGGGGCCAGCGTTCGATCCCAAGTATGAGGTAGAAATTTATTTCTATTCGAACACGATGTTGTGTTGATATTTATCCATATTGACTCATTAGGGGTAATTTGAATGAATTACTATCAATTGTGTCGCGTGGTGGGCCGGGAACTCAGGGGAAAACTCGCTGGTAAGAGACTGATGTCTCGCTAGGTAAATCCTTGAACTGCTGGGTAGCAGTTAGGTTCCAACTTCTTTTATGGCCTCTCGTGGCATGGTTGGTTTCGACCTGGCCTTTCATTAGAAGGGGCCAGCGTTCATTCCCAAGTATGAGGTAGAAATATATATATATATATATATATATATATATATATATATATATATATGTATGTATATATATATAAATATATATATATGTATATATATATATATATATATATATATATATATATATACATACATATATATATATATATATATATGCAATACATATATATATATATATATATATATATATATATATATATATATATACATATATATATATATACATATATATATATGCGGTACATATATATATGTATATATACATATACATAATATATATATATATATATATATATATATATAAATATAGATATATATATATATATATATATATATATATATATATATGCGTGTATATACAAGTTAAGTTATATGATTCGAGTCTAAATGCATTGTGCATGTGTGGAAGGATAACACCAATTCCTATTTGGAGCTCCAAAATGATATTCTGAGGTCAGTCGTTGGTCACAGTTGGAGGAGCAGTAATGGTCCCGAATTCCAAATACACATCCTCGAGAATTAAACGAGGAATATTCCAAGACATGATCATGGTGCAATATCAAAGAAGTTATATTAGGATTAGATGGGTTACGTCACCATATAGATTGAATAAATAGATTTTCGATTGTGATATAAACACCGGAAGAGGAAATTATATCATAATGTTTATTTATGTATAGTAAAAGTGTTCAAACTCGCAGCAAATGTTTTTATGTTGAACAGGCTTACATAAGTCTTTTCATAGTTTATATATCAAATGTCTGTTTTAATGTTGTTAAAGTTTTTAAAATATTTTATTTTAATTTTCATTACTTCTTATATCGTTTATTTATATGCTTATTTCCTTTCCTCACTGTGCTATTTTTCCCTGTTGGAGCCCTTGGGCTTATAGCATCTTCCTTTTCCAACTAGGGTTGTAGCTTAGCTAATAATAATAATAATAATAATAATAATAATAATAATAATAATAATAAGATGAATGATAAAATATTCTTTGACCATTTTCTTACTTAGTATCTGAATGTATATTTTAGAGCAGATATGCTTACAATTGAAATGTGACGTTTTAACAAGAAATGTCGACTATAGAGCCCTAAGGATCAAAGAAAGGTGGAACAATAAACTCACTCAAGTGACTTAGAAAATTATTCTTTTAAGAATCTTATATCATTTGTTACCGAATAACGAATCTCAAGAGTGCAAAAGAGAAGCATAGAAATGGTGAGTATATATTATCATAGATTAGGAAAAGTGAGAATGAAAGCTGTTTTGTTTGGTGGAGTGATCGGTTACAATAATTCGGTTGTTTAATCTGGGTGATTTAATATATACGACAGTGAAAAAGATAACTTGGTTGATAGACATGAATTTTATGAAGTAAATACGACTAATGAGAGCCTTGCGGAAAAGATTTTAAAAGAGGAATGTTTTCTGTAAATATACGGTTTTCAATGAAAGATATTTCATATATATTGAACAAAAAGAAAATAATGAGAAAAGAGTATGGTAGATAAAGTTATCGTACAAAAATTTTATAGGTGATAGGTGCAATGGGCTGATGGTATATTTCTAATTGTTTTATAGGTGTTAATAAAAAAAATCAGATGTGATTAGTCAATTAAAACCAAAATTTGAATTATAAATTTAAATTGGAGAGAACGGTTGGAAATATAGCGGTATTTGTGATCATAACAAAGTTAGTTGAATTTGAAGGAACTAAGAAAAGCATGAAAGTATAGAAGAAGAATTATGGACTACGAGTTAAGACATGTAGATGGAAGGGATGAAAGGATTATCTTCAATAACTTCTAATTGGTCATAGAGTTGGTAGGGGGCGTTATTTGGTATTTGAGGCAGGAAAACACACTAAAACCGCTGAATGACTGGATGAATAAATGAAAAATGCAAAGAGGAAAAGGAAGATTAATAGAGGTATGTTCACAGGAGGAGAACTTATGTAGTCAAAGAGAAAATGAGAGCGAATTAGAAGAAAATAGATAAATTTAGAAACGACAATAAAAGCAAGAACGTTATGAAGAAAGCACTGTTTATACGGTACTGAATATAAATAGAAAAAAATGGTCTAGATTAAAAGATGCTAATGGAGATATGCCATAGTAAGTTGATTGTTTCCTGAGTACAGAGAGTAAGTATTTTGAAGAATTTGTTTTACATGGGAAGGAGAAAATGGATCTAGAGCTGAATGGAGCAAAATGGGAAAGGTTAATGAGCACTAAATGATGCCCGAGGAACTCACTAATGAGGATACAAGAAGGGTAACAACTAAGAGGTTGAAAGAAGGAAAAATACTAAGAGTTGATTATATTACTGGTGAAATAATTTGGCATGATATTTATAGTGCGTTTCAGTGGCTTACTAGGGTTTATAACGTATGCCCGAGTAAGGGAAAAGTTCTAGAATAGTGAGCATAAATTAATATGATTCCTTCATTGAATAATTATAGTATATATATATATATATATATATATATATATATATATATATATATATACATGTTTATACATATATATATATATATATATATATATATATATATATATATATATATATATATGTGTGTGTATATACATATATATATGCATATATAAGTGTGTGTGTGTTTTCACACATTCGAATGCGTATGCCTGTGTGCGTATATGCTTGTGTTAATGGGTGGAGAGAGAGAGAGAGAGAGAGAGAGAGAGAGAGAGAGAGAGAGAGAGAGAGAGAAACTAAATTATTGAAAAATAAGATTTTCTCAACCTCCCCAAAAACGTATCAAGTTTCAAATGAACTTCAAAAGTCATTGATGTTAAAATGAGTCCATTTCTGATTCGCACGTAACATTAACTCTTGAATCCTTTCTCTCCTCGCATAGCGCCAGAGTGAGAGTGTCACTGTGAATATTACTGGCTTGATTGTTTAGGAAGTGTGTTTGCGATTCCGCTCCATTAATGTTGCCTGAAGTGTGACCAGCCACTATTCCCGGAACGCTATTTTGGCTGACGAAATTCAGGTTCATGCATGCAACACTCTCTCTTGCTCTTCAATTCTTCACCATGTATATATCAATTTTCTGTATGTGGTTATAATTTTCTTTTTAGATTAAATGTTTAGAATGTAACTCAAACACAAGTTTTCGGGTCGGTAAAGACATTCAATAATTGGATGTTGTTACGAATAAAAGAAGAAAATTAATGCTATTAAATGAATCATTGACGAAATATTCTGTTAAGTTTGAAATTTTGCAATGGTGATATATGGAGATATGTAGAAAAGAAAATATAGATCAATAATCCTCCGATGGTCTGGTCAAGTTAAAAGAATTATGGATGATTCGTAGGTAAAAAGATTGTGTAATTCGTCATACCAAAGGAGGGAGCAAAGGGGAGGCTAATAAAGAATTAGACAGAGGTGGAAAGATGGTCTGAAGGTTGTGGACATTGTGTGTACGATGATTCTGTATAAATATATAGAGGTAGTTTTTTGTTTGTTTTTTCTCACAGTAGGTTTAATTACGATTCCACAGATAAATTATGTATGGGATACGGATCGTTGGGATAGGGATCGTTTATTTTTGTTTCAAACAAGAGCCATCCATTGTTAAGCAAGTATTTTTTCACAATATCCCGTTTCCCACCAAAGGGAATAGCTCGAGAAAAGTAGAACCTTCGGGTTTTCAGCAAGTCTACAGACAAAGTTGTTGGCTCTTGGCCTTTTGCTTGACCTCAGCTATGGACTGTTATTCATCAACAGTTGGGTCGATGGGTGGCCGATGGTTGAAGTTGACTATATCAATATAATCAATTCATAGGAAAGGTCTGTTTTGGAGGTCATCATCATATCTTGTCGTGCCAGTACTAGATCCATTGCTTGGCCGCTTCATTGGTGTTCAAAAGGTACTGATCTGTAAAGGTTGGTCCCAATTTAGATTCAGGAAGGATATGTTGCATTGTTTGCACTGGATAGCTTTACTGGCGCTCACTAAGTGTTGCTCTGTCTTACCTACTCCGGTTCTTACTCTATTCAATGTTACTGTCTTCTCTTGAGAGGGCTGTTCCGCTTGACCTGTTCATTTTGGCTCTGGATAACAGCATTTGGTGGGTGGCGGTCCCATTCTCTCCACTTTTCAAGCCTAAGTTAAACTGAATGCTCAGAATTCAAACTACGAATGGTCAAAAACCTCTTTTTGGAGGTAACGGTCCCGAAAGACAAGATTCATCATTGTGTTGAGGTCATTGACAATATCCTTTGACAAATAAAAACAGTAGCATCTCTCCCGCTTTTCACGAAGTGAATCACCAAAAAATAAAAAGGGAGAGTAAAATTGTAGAGTTAATGGATGTTTGTGAATGTTTCAGAAGAGAATTGTGGGGACCGGGAACGGTGCACAGTAAAATTAAATTTAAACGGCTTTGCGCAAAAGACATAAAAGGCAAAAAGTGATATGTTGTTTTCAAGATATATCATTTGAGGAAAGTTTCTGTTACTGTGCTTCAAGCTTCAAGAGGTTACAAATTCATTCTAAATCTTATAGATTTGTGATTACTAGAAATGGGAACTATCACGTTTACTTCTTATTTGTATATCAAGATTTCCAGAAAGAAGTTGAGTGTTGAAATTATATGAAAATACACTTAATCAGAGGACTTGATGATTATTGTTTACCGAAAGCATGTAACTTAACATAGAACAATACCTTCCATTCGGTGTATACGAATTTTTCGTTTTAAAAATGAAAGGTATATTTATACATGATTTGACCATTTTTGGCAGACTACTGTATGTCGAAATTCAACTTTCTATAATGTTATTGGAAAGTTTTAAAAAAATATTTCTGTTTTTATTTCGATTCTATTGTGATCATTTCAGGATTTCTATATAGGACAAGTTTAAACAAGTATAAGGGAAGTACAAGCTAATAGTTCGATTGTATATGAAAGAAAATATGAGCAAGGAGGGAATTTCAACTTAGCAAAATAAGAGGAATGTACTATATATGGGAAATGTGGCCTTGTAAAATATTATTAAGCAACTTAGGAGGAAGAGCACACTGCTATATTTCTACAAAGAAATAAAAGAGGTTTTATGGTCATGGAATGCATGGAATGCATGTTATCCAATTTAGTTGAAAAGGGAAGCTCTAAATAAGGACTATCAACAGATAGGGTCAATAAAAACTTTGGGAATTAAGATTTAGAAAAGTTCATGAAAAATCAAACCATTCGCCAGTTGCGATCTATGGAAGAAGTAATTGAACACAATAAATATTGTGAGAACCTAAGAAAATATTGCATTTTTATAATACTGAACACTAGGGGCATTGAATTGAATTAATTTATGATTATCAGGTCACATGTATTTTTTTTACATTTTAGTAAATGAATGAAGAAAGAGCATCTTTAGATTTGGCATGCATATCAAATTACAGATGGCTGAAAGCAGATCTACAGATTAGTTGAGCACCAACAAAGATAATGATAGGAAAATGAGCAAACTAGGTACTGTCATATAAAAAGAGTAATAAAAAAAAAACACACACACACAGAAATGGTGCAACAGATGAGAAAGGGGTATATGGTGCACAAAATTTTTATAGCACAATCTCTTGTACTAAAATCTGTGGATTTCATAATTTTTAAGTTCCGATTCAAGTTAATAGGCATTGAAAGTCATTAGCCATTTTTAACTTGCAAATGAGTAACTGCTGAGTATGACGTCAATAGAAGTTAAAGCAGTACGATGATAGCATGTGGGAGTAAAGACTTTACGTTTCTTCAAGAAAATTTGAGTCCTGACAGATTCATAACCAAGGATAAAAAATGTGGACCAATTAGAAAATAGACAGAATGGTTTCGACGCACTATTATTTACAAGTGTCCTAAAGATAAAAGAAATGAAGATATTTTACCAAACTACCTCATAGGAACTGTAGCAGAACCCTACATGCCATGACAATCAAGAATATTTATGATGGATGGCAAATAATTCGTTCCATCAAAGCAATAAGAGCTTCATTTTCATTACTTATTTCATTTTCAAGGTTATTTTATGGAAAAATCTTTATGTTGATAAGATAATTAATCATTAGTTCATGAAAGGAAAATTTTTTTCACAATTTGATCAATGATAATACGCTAATAGATTAGATGTAGCATTTATGATTGTTTTGCCAGATGATATCAAACAAGAGAAATATGGCCATGCAGCATCAGATAAGGATGATTTAATGCCCTTGAGTTTGACTACTGGTAATTTAACAGATTTGTTAAATCTATTCTAAGATTGAGACTGTTCAAGTAACCATCATGTGTATGAAAAGTAAAAGAATATAGTTCGTAAGAATATAGAGCTAACCAATATATATATATATATATATATATATATATATATATATACTGTATATATGTATAAATATATATATATATATATATATATATATATATATATATATATATATACTGTATATATGTATATATATATACTATATATATATACATATATATACATATATATATATATATATATATATATATATGTATATATATATATATATATATATATATATATATATATATATATATATACATACATACATATACATATATGTATATATATTGGGCTGCGTATTTTTTTTAAGATAACTGAAACATGCACGATAAAACGAGAAAGAATATATCCATCCACATCTCAAGTATTAGAGGAAAGTCCAACTAAAAATCAATTTTATCTTGGCAGATGCACGTGCTTTGAGTCAGCAGCTGAGCAACAACACAAGTGAATTAATAAGCGAGGGGCCAAAGAATACGTTTAATGAGCAGCGAAGAATTTTCCCACTTTTATTACCTACTTTTTCAACACAAGAAAAACATGGAGAAGTAGCGACTGGTAACATTTCCGGGAACAAAGGTTAATATTAACACCTTTCCCGGAGGGAAGTTAAAATCTTCATTGGAATATTCTCTCGTTGGGGTTTAGACGTCTGAAAAGTGATTATGACATGCGAAGGGCAAGAGGGTACTCTTATGAGGTGTGTAAACAAGGCTGATAATGTCCATTGATAATCTGAGATACCATACGCCTTAATGATATATTATGGAAAAGAGAAAAAGATGGAAAAACAGTGAGGAAAATTCATATATAAACACATTAACGCACACACACGCATATATATATATATATATATATATGTGTGTGTGTGTGTGTGTGTGTGTGTGAGCGTGTGTGTGTATGTGTGTGTATGTTTAAACGTTGTATTTATGTGTTATTTCTGTTGTGCTTGACTGAACATGCTTAAAATAAGCTAGTATAGTAACTCACTTCTTTAATAAAAAATAAAAACGACAGGGTAGTAAAAAGGAGGTCTACCTTGTCATTGGATTTACTCATTCTATGTATGTGTGTTCATGTAAGTTTGCGTTGTGTAGAACGCATATGCTTATAGTTAAACTAATGTGAAAATTGTGATATAGTGAACTGTGTATGGTTCAGTTAAAGAATTGTGACAATGCATGGAAGTAAAAATCTCCTCACTCAAACAAAATTTACAATAATAAAATCAACTGTTATATGATATTTAAGCTGAAAACGAATGCTATATTTGATAGATAACAATTCCAATATTATTTTTGATAAGTGAATTTTTGAATGATATTTAATAAGTAGGCGTCTGTCCTGAGTTTATAGTGCAGTATTGGGAAAAAATCAAATGTTAGCCAGAGACAAACAAGAAGGCAGAAAGATAGACGGAAAGGCCTGAAAACAGTATTTGATAAAGTAATATAATCTATAATTAGAAAGTAAAGAAGATGAGAAGACGTCATTTGATATATGCATTGAAACTCAGGAGTATGAGAAGGTACAATATGGCATAGCAACCTTGAAATATAGGGTTTCTTATCATAATGAAGCAAAAGGATTATACCTTCAACATTTCCAACATAAAAACAATATATATATAAAAAATATAAATCAGAAATATCCAACATAAAAGCTGGAATAACAAACATATCACCTGGGTACAAATTCTCAATAGCAATTCGTTCGGAAAAACAGGTACAGTATGAAAAATGTTTTTTACTGAACAAAAGCCATACGTGGAAAGTTGCAAAACAGAAATATGGAATCAGGGTACAAATATCAATGGATATTAATTCATGACTCAAAAGAAATGATTACTATTTTAAAAGCATTTTTATATCCCTGTTAAGATGCTGACCAGTGAGTAATACTAATAACAATAATAATGCTAATATTAATTTGTCAGACGTATTAAACATTGAGTAAGATGCATGCGGGAAAATGCTTTTGGTACTTTCATCAGGAATAGCTTCATAACAAGAAAATTAAAATTGGAAAGTATCCTGAATATTAAAATCAGTTGCACATATCAAGAATTTTATGGCGATTTATTTATCTGATACCTACTAGGGAAAGTGAAAATACCCTGTTGTTAAGAAAGATAGCAATATTTGCGCATATGATAAATTAGCTTGAAATAATTATAAATTGTTCTGAAAGATCCAGACATTCTAAAAAACTACCATGATGTTTCAAATAATCAACATTATTAAGAGAGAGAGAGAGAGAGAGAGAGAGAGAGAGAGAGAGAGAGAGAGAGAGAGAGAGAGAGAGAGAGAGTCAACACCAATATATTGTACAAAGATGGAATAAAAACCAGCATTGCAAACGATCTCTCATCTAAGAAGATCTCGGTATAGCAAAGATCGTCGAAGACTATTCCAGCTATTAAATTTATCATTATTCTCAAATATTTGACTTTATTTGTGTGACCAAATTTAAAGTATTTCGTGTAAGAATATTAAATATATAAAAGAAAATTCATCAATATTATTTTTCAAGACATACAAACACACACTCACACATACACACAAATATGTATATGTATATATGTATATATATATATATATATATATATATATATATATATATATATATATGTATATATATACTGTATATTATATATGTATATATATATTTTATATATATTTTATATATGTATATATATATATATTTTATATATATATACATACATACATACATATGTATATATACATATACTGTATATATATATATATATATATATATATATATATATATATATATATATATATATAAGATATATGTGATAAATTTTGCACATTTAGACATGTTTTTCATATTCAAATAAGCCATATATTTTTGATACATTAATGTCTGGATTCTATTAACGACCTCGGGATCAGAGCCCTAGGCGAAATCACACAAAGACAAGTGCTTGTGACCGGCCGGGAGTCGAACCCTGGTCCGGCAAACTTGTATAGACAGTGACTTACCACTTGGCTACGATCCCGAGGTCGTGAAGAGAATCCAGACATTAATGTATCGAAAATACATGACTTATTTGAATATATATATATATAAATATATATATATATATATATATATATATATGTGTGTGTGTGTGTGTGTGTGAGTGGGTGTGTGTATGTGTGGGCGTGCGCGTGCGTACGTTTGTGCTTACGTGTGTGACAATTGTTCTATGAATTATCCTAAAAAATACCATGATAAGTAAGTTTCTCATTTTTTTCTTTATCGCGCCAAAAATTTCCGCCTTTTTCGACGAAGTTTGTAACTAGTTCAATCGGTTAAATGAAGAGGAGTCTCCTAATTAGCGAAACTCTTCAATTCTCCAAGGATGAAGCGTAAAAAAAAAGAAAAAGAAAGTCTGGAGTATCTTCACTGACGAGGAGGGGAAAGTTTTTGGAAAGTTCAGCAAGATTGTAACTCGTAAGCAACCTAAATTTTTGCCAATAACGGTTTGGGTTTCCATTAGAAATATTGTATTTTTCCTTAAAATGCTTATTCCTGAATATACGATATCATATTAATATAGCTTGAATCTATTTCTTTTTTATCAGGTTTCATTCTGTAAGTTAGATCTGTTGTAGATTTTCTTTCAGATTGTTTAAAGAAAATCCAGTTATTAAATTTTACATAGGATTCTATACCCATATAAATTAAATGATACATGACCCCATTCTAATTGTATTTATCTATGCATATCTTTATATATTTTTATCAGGCATGGTAAAGAATAGAAAGGAGGGGATGAAATCCGTTTGAACCCTATCTATATTCATTACCGTTGCTTTTTATTGGAATTTACCACTTCAATTGTCGGCAGATGGGAGTAAAAGCACCAAATTTGTAACCCTGGCATGTCATAAAAGGCAACTAAGAGAAAGCTGTGGCTGTGTAATTACACATTTGATTTAAATAGTTTGTGACAGAAAAGGAAAGCTATTGTAGATATTTACTCTTGAACCTAACAATCAAACCTAGTACGATTAATAGATAGGGCTAGGGTGCAGACTGTACTCAGCACACATCAGAACCCCTCTACTGAAGTGAGGGATGGTTAGTTAAAGAATTTCACTGGAATCAAAATTGAGGCTGAAGATTGTCCTGCTGATATAAAGGAAGCACCTAAAGAGGACTGGGAGCAGTAGTAATAGTTGTGAATGGCAGACAAGAAATTATTTCTGGGTTGGCATGAATAGTATGATTAGGAGTGGCATGGCATATTAGGATGATCACTGGAGGGCATGAAATCCGGGTGCTGAATTAGGAGAGAGAATATGACTTTGAGAAAGCTCAGAACTTTTAACTGACATGCATGAATACGTTTTCCAGGGAGCATTAAGATATCTAATACCATGAAGAACCAGGTAGAGAAGATACAGAGAGTGTGGCCGATTGCAAAGTGATACTGCGGGGGCTATGTGTGAGATAGCATAGGTCATTAATCATGAAATTAAAAATGAAAGGTGGAAGGATATAGATACGATACTAAATCCTCAAAAAGAAATCTTTTGTTCTGAAAGTGTAGAAAGTATGGCAGCATAAGAGATATGTTAAAACAAGTATGTTAAGTGTAGGTGAAGGAGCGTATAAGTCTGTGGAAGGGAGTAAAAACAATATGTGTACATTGTTTAACGGAAATAGCAGGGCAATCAAGTGGCAATAGACTGGTACAAAGGAAGGGGGAGTAGCATGTCCAGGTTGCAGTCAAGAGAAAATCATAGGCTTCTAAAGTTGGGAATCTAGCAGATACTTAGGAACCATAGTAAGTTGAAACTAACGTGTAAAAAAAAAAAAAAAAGTGAGTGAAACTATAGTTGGAAGCTTGAAACCATTGAACAAAGCGTTGGTGACAATAATGAAGAAAAGGAATATATACAACCATGTGTTCTTGATTAGCGACAGAAATGCAAATGTTTTGCAGAATCGAAAAGACATGAAGCGGAGAAAGGATCATATTATTAAGGGCTTTTTAATAAAGATAATGAAAAAGGGGAACTGGAACAGGTGGATAAATGGAAGGTTCAAACCACGGAGGAAGAGGGGCCGAGGAAAGAGCGAAAAAGACCCAAAAGATTTACTTGGGAAAGTCCCAGGCCTTCGAGAAATGCATATTTGAACGGTGAGCTGATAGGAGTTATTTGGGTGGTATCCGAACAATATACCCTATATTTGTAATGACACAACTGTAAGATGAATAACTGTACTGAAATAGTACCCCGTATCTTAGTCTAGACTCTAGAGTAAGTAGGCTATATGATAAGATCCCAGAAGAGATGTACCGGTGACTTTTTAAATATAATAGTCCCAGAAAATGGTCTTAGAACTTGATGCTCAGTCTTTTTCTCCTCTTACAAGCAGTTGATATACTCAGTAAAACCCTTGTCTGAATGACCTTGCAAGCTGGTCTATGTTGAGAATCTTATAATAAGTGCCAGAGCGTCCTTGAAGTGGGAGGTTTAAAGATGATTGTAAGGATATCAAAGATTATGGTTAGCAATGGGGAGAATACAAAAAGATTGTCAGTGTAGGCCAGAATGATATTAAACATTGGTCAGTTGAAGAAATTAGGGTTTTTTTTGGTCAAATACAGTATAGTATAGGAGAAATATGTGAGGCAAAGTAGGAGGAAAGGATAGGGGAGGCATGGGCTAACTAGAGAGAGGTGTCGCAATTACTAAAACTAAAGATATATGAAATCAATATGTAATTTGGAGCGCGATTACGAGAGGGTGAGAAAGACTGGGGCAGTACCTGTCAAGTGAAGGTCGCAGGTAGACAACGGAAACGGTGGAACCTATCTTTCCTCCAGGGTTGGGACGAAAAAGATAGAGTGGATTCGAGAATTTATGAGTGTGGGGTGGAAGGATGTAATAGGTAGCTGGTGGTGGATGGATCTCATTAAGAATACATATCCCTAATGAGCGGAAATGTTGGTGAAGAAGATTGAATATTTTATCTTATTATCTTATTCAGTGTGCTGAGTCACTTATAGGTCAAGTTAATTAATACGAAGAACCCAAGTGTCCCTTTATATATACACACACACATATATATATATATATATATATATATATATATATATATATATATATATATATATATATTTATATATATATATATATATATATATATATATATATATATATATATTTATATATATATAAAAAAAATATACATATATGGTATTCATCGACTATAATTTATAGGTACCTATAGTAAACACTATGATAAAAAACTTATATTCTACTTATATATAAATCCCATTTCTTGGTCGCCAGAATATATTTCATGCAATTCTTTTTAATGCTTTTTTCATGCATTATTATTCAAAAGCATTCATTAAGAATTTTAATTGTACATTGGGTAATTACAAGAATATTGTTCACAAATCAAGTAAAAGAACATAAAAGTATTGTATTAAACGACATTAGATTTGTGATAATGCAAAGGAGAACTAGTCACATATGTGCTATATTGACATTCCTTACAAATAAAATAGTTTAATGATCGATTTTTTATTTGGCTTCAGTAAAAAATATTGGTCACTGAAAGTAATGGAATTCAGTTGAGCAGATGGCAATCTATCCTTCAACAAATGATGAGAGATTGATATCAATGCAGCAAGCTGAGAAAAAAATAGTCTATTGGCCATGGGACAAACAAGAAAGCATTACCAAATGAGGCATTACAAAAAGAGAAATTTTAGTATTAGATCCAACCTTCAAAAACACCAATGTAGGAGATGGAAAATACTAAAAAAACAAAGCATAATAAAGAGAAAAAAAATTATTGATATAATGTTTCGCAACAATACTTGAATGCAATCAAATTCATACATTTGGTGACTGCATAAAGGGAAAAGCAAACGAGAAGCAAAATTATGGATGGCTATAGTTCAATTGTTAGATTCCTGAATCTAAGACCAACTGATTTTATGCCTTAAAACGTTATCAAGATATATTACAGAAACAAAACTAATTGATGAATTTTGCTGAAGCAGGCGGCATAAGAAAATAAATCATTTTCATATGAAATAAATGCATTTAGAGCAATATACAAAAAAAAAAAAAAAATCTAAATTGGGGCACACTAATTATGTCAGTAATTTATTTTAATAATTTATAGACATCATACTTAAAGAAATACATGCGATAATATTTCTCACAATCATTTATTTCGTCCATAATGACTAAGACTAAATCTTCAATAATTGACAGTCCGGATGTCTCTATCTCCGTGTATTTAGTTAGCCGTCGTATTCCCTAAGCTTCTAATCAAGT
>NC_090730.1:133785379-133797879 GCF_036898095.1 Palaemon carinicauda
ATAATAATAATAATAATAATAATAATAATAATAATTAACGAAAGTCAGTGGACTCTGACTTTTCAATTTCCTTAATGACGTATTCAAGAGTCACATGAAAGGTGGTAGTCATTCTAGGATATTTAACACTCTTGCTTTTCTTTTAGATCTAGCATGACATGCAAATAATACAAGACCTCATACGATAGGCCGTTATATTCAATTGTTTTTAATGAGGCGCATTTGCACTGACTTGCAGGAGTGCCCTTATAGCTCGGAAAAGTTTCCTAATCGCTGATTGGTTAAACAATACAATTCTAACTAATCAGCTAGCAGGAAACTTTTCCGACCTAATAGGGCACCCCTGCGAGTCAGCGCAAATGCGCCTCATCAAAAAGAATTCAGTTTAGTTACAACTGCAGCAATACCGACATCCAAAGCTCCAAGACCGAAAGTACTTATAAGTATAATGTCCGGTTAATGCTGATCATCAGCACAAATTTCGACTTAAAATGGTATTTTTATTAAAGTTAGCTATGAAATTATTTTACACAATTAATATTACCTGTAGTCTGATACCACATTATAGAATTTAAGGCATTTGAGGCTGTGGCCAGGAAGACCATTCAGTGTTGATGGGCAGATGGGGATGATCTGATTGAGAGGCTGGGCAACAAGATAGAAAAAGATTAAGCGGGAACAGTGATTAAGTTACTAATTTTCTGTGGAAAATGTACCCTAGTCTATTGCAATATACAAGGACTAAAATATATTAATGTAAATATCATTTTTCGGGTACGCGCATATCTAAACCTAAGTCATTTTCTCTTGTCCCACTTCTTGGGTATGAAGATTCCACCTTTAAATGGAGGTTCTCCTTCTTATCTTCCTTTTCATCAGCCTCTGTCTATTCTTCCTTTCACCTTTTCATCCTCTTTCTCTTCTACATTTAAGATGAAATCGATATTTCCTGTCGGTGAGCAAGAGTGTCTTCCTTTTGAAACATGAAAATGTCTGCAGTCCCGAGAATAAGATCTCATTTTGGTCCAATATCTTTTTTCACTTTTTCTCCTGCCATCTATTTTCAGAAGACTTGATTGACATTTCTTTTCTTGAAGCGACGGGCAGAGATTAGTTCTGGTGAGTTGGCAAAATTATTCTTTTTTCTTCTTTCCAAGTTTAATAATTGGCGAAATATTGTATGGACTTAACTGTACTTGTTTATCACCAAATTCAATTCAAATCTGTTTAATCTACATTGTAATTAACTAACATAAATATGTTTAAGAACACAAACATAAAATCACTCAGGAATGGAACTACTTGTTTGCTTTTTATATGTCACAGCTATTTCAAATAGATTATTGGGAAAAGAAATTTTCCATGATTAAAGAAAATTTAATGAACACACAAGTAGTCTTCAGCTTAATTTTTACGTTTTTTATGGAATTCAAAAGAACTCATACTGAAAATTAATGGAAAAAATTGATTTAAGACATAATGAACGATACGATTATACTAGAGGCAGTGATAGTAATATCATTAAAGCACGGTTGAACATAAAAAAGAATGAAACAATCACATCTGCATTAACTTATGTATTTCCTTATATATATATATGTATATATATATATATATATATATATATATATATATATATATATATATATATATATGTATATGTATGTATATATATATATATATATATATATATATATATATATATAGAGAGAGAGAGAGAGAGAGAGAGAGAGAGAGAGAGAGAGAGAGAGATAAGCTGATGACGTTAAATTGTCAATGTAAAGGAAAATTAGTCGTAAATCAATAAACGCACCCAATTAGCAAAAATGTTGTCTGAAAATTCCGATATCCCTCCTTTCTTGACATCATTTATTACTTTTTCTAACCTGAATCAGAGATTGTTTAAAAATAGAAAAAAAATATGTCATAATTAGGTAATTGGATATATATCTTCAGTTTACAAATATGAAAATTAATTTTTTTTTTTTTTATCTAAAAGGGATTCTATACTAAAACATAATATTTCACGTCGTAGATCAAGAGATATTCAAAATCATGGTTCAATGGGAATACTAGGGTTATTAATATTTTTCTGCTCCTTTAAATGTCTCCCAACCTCTTAGGAACAGCTCTACTGTTCATCTTCTGACAACTGAAAAAAAAACTAGGCATAGGGGATGCATCAGGCTACATTTGTAGGCCTACCCAAGCCCAGGTTTAGCCAGGAGAGGACAGATTTTTTTAATGATTGACAGTTGGGCGCCGTGGCCGGTCTTGCCAGAACACCATACCCTATGCATTGAGTATTTGGTATTTCTGCATGCATATTTCCATTGGCTTCAAAGCTAGGCTCAGCAGGTTGCCTGCTGTGTGAATGATATTTGGTGCCATTTAGTAGCCTATCAGGGGCTGTTCTTGATTATTTATAAATTTTTGTCTTTAGTTGGTGTTATGGAGAAATACCTTGTGGATGATGATAATGTCTCATTTCTCCTTCAGGATGAGCAGTACCACAAAGATACTGGGTTGTCTGAGAACTCTCAGTAATTTTATTTATACGAACATCTCTTCAATTGGCCAAACAAAAGTACATCTTGATGGTACTCCGTTATACATGGCAGAATAATCTCTTAGAGAGACGCATGAGTATCATGCCAATATAGCTGCAAGGGCATCCACAAACTTGGCGTTTTTCTTCACGATATTTTTCGCTGGAGGGGCAAGGTTGTTTTCCATTATCAAACTTCTTGTCCTAATGCATCAGCTTCTTCTCTAGATACGATGTAGAGAATTTATTAGAGATGGTCTTCTTCAAGGCATGTTCCGTCTTCTTTATGCTTTACATACGTACTCCCTTTGCAGTATACTGTACATTTACAGAGGAGGTTGCTGCTGGGTCCTGTTCTTTAGTGCTATACTAGAGCCTGAGGGTCTTAATTTCCTTGCTCACCTAGGGTCAGAAATAGCCAACTTTAACCAGGATTTGAGTGGCCTATTCCAGCTCATGTGTAGCTTTTCAAGAGGAGCAATAGGAGATAGCTATTCTGATGAAGATCTTAATTGTGGCGATCTTATATCTGGTTACCCAATCACTAACTCCATGAAGATAGTCCTAGGTTGATGGACATCAACAAAGGGAAATCTAGCTATCGTTGTTGATCTCTGAAGTGAAGCAAAAATTACTATACTCTTCAAAAATCTTGTTATAAATTTCTAACAATGCAAAGAGCAGTACCAGGAACGTTGAAATGTGGTGCTGGAAGATCCCTGTATACTTTGTTCATCATCGGGGTGATAGTCTAGTTGATAGGGACGTTGGTGCAGTGACTCGACGTCTATTTAAGCAATCACATCTCTTTTGGAGGATCCTCAAATTACATATAAGAAGTCCCCTGACAACTGGTGCATAGGATGTGAGCAGGATATTCAGTCTTTTCGTCAAATGGTCATAGGGCGCAGGTGTTTGGCTAATAATTTGCCGGTGAGGACTGCTGTCTTCTTGGATCTCCCCATTCCCTTACAGGTACGAGGTCGTATACTCTACGAGAGACTATACACTATGGCCTCGGTAACTGTGTTTCTAATGTATATCAAAGGCTTTAAACAGATAACTATTTCAAACGTATTTTATTTGAGCATTCAGGAAACATTGTAAACTTTATTGAGGCTGTCTGAGCAAAGATCCCTCGGGGATTTTTGCCTTTCGCTACCTTTGAATACTTTTTAGTGGCTATGCACTAAGTGAAAGTGATTTCAGCTCTCTGGAAGCGTAGTAAACGTTGTAAAGGCAAAAGCATTATCTTTACATGATTACATCTAACCTTACAAATTTTGTATCATCAATATTCGTCGCTACTAATAAAGTAAATGATACACGAGTAAATCAATAATCATTAATGCAAAAGGGGAGTCGCTTTACGAGTAGCAAAAGTGGTATATGAGGCAGACTACACGAAATTACCCATCAGCTTGAAGGATATACCAGATTTCCATAATGCTGCTTTGGTTATTTTCTCTTGATCATCCGTCGGTGCTTGGTTATACTAACTAATTTGCTTCCACCACAAAGTAAAAGGAGATCTAACTAATGGAAGGACTCGGTACATACTTGGATACTATTTCATAATGTGGTCTTTAACGTACGGAGAACGGAATTGTCGGTTGTTAGCTAAACATAGGGAAAGAGGAATAATATTATGGTGGGACATAGCAGTGTTAATCTTTTAATGAATTATTATTATCATTAGTAGTAGTAGTAGTAGTAGTAGTATTGTTATAACCATTATTATTAGCTAAGCTACATCCATAGTTAAAAAAGCAAAATGTTATATAAGGCCAGGGAAAATAGCCCAGTGAGGAAAGGAAACAAGGAAATGAATAAACATGAGAAGCAATGAACAATTAAAATGTTCAAAGAATAATAATAATATAGAATAGATCTTTCATATATAAACTATAAAAAAAGCTGAATAGAAATAAGAGAGAAAAGTGTACCCAAGTGTACCCTGAAGCAAAAGAACTCTAACCCAAGACGGTGGAAGACCATGGTACAGAGGCTATGGACCTACCCCAGACTAGAGAACAATGGTTTGATTTTGGAGTGTCGTTCTCCTTGAAGAGCTGCTTACTATAGCTAAAGAGTCTCTTCTACCGTTACCAAGTAGCCACTGAATAATTACAGTACAGTACTTAACCTCTTGAGCGAAGAAGAATTGCTTGGTAATCTCAGTGTTGTCAGGTGTATGAGGAAAGAGGAGAATTTGGAAAGAATATGCCAGACTATTTGGTGTATGTGTAGGCAATAAAAAATGAGACTTTATTAGAGAGAGGAATTTAATTTAGTACCGTCTGGTCAATCAAATGACCAAATAACTCTCTAGCGGTAGTAGATCAACGGTTGGTTGGTGCAGAGAAACATAAAGTGGTTTCCTATATTCGAGGCCTTTCATATGTCTAACATTATGATGTTAATGTTTTCAGATTAAAGTTATAAACAATCGCTTAACATTATTATTATTATTAGTAGTAGTAGTAGTAGCAGTATTAGTAGTAGTGGTAGTAGTAGTAGTAGTAGTAGTAGTAGTAGTAGTAGTAGTAGTAGTACAGTATTTCCCTATTTATACCGACTGTAATAAGAATATTAATTTTCAGGTCAAAGTAATGATAAGCATTAAGAGCATAAAGAAGAAAAAAGAAAATTAGTAAACGATGGTGAATGTAAGATGAAGAAAACCACCATGTAAAGTCGTTAATGATATCCAAAATGCAAAAATGTGATTTATATTGACTACTGTTGTTCGACTAAATAAGAATAAGAATAATAAAAATTGCACATTTTCTAAAGAATAAAAGATATTATTATTATTATTATTAAGTGCTAAGCTACAACCCTAGTTGGAAAAGCAGGCTGCCATAAGCCCGGGGGCCCAAACAGGGAAAATAGCCCAGTGAGGAAAGGAAATAAAGAAAAATATATTTTAAGTATACCGTAGTAACAACACTGAAATAAATATTTCCTATAAAAACTATAAAAACTTTAACAAAACAAGAGGAAGAGAAACTAGATAGAATAGTGTGCCCGAGTGTACCGTCAAGCAAGAGAACTCTAACCCAAGACAGTGGAAGACCATGGTACAGAGGTTATGGCATTACCCAAGACTAGAGAACAATGGTTTGATTTTGGAGTGTCCTTCTCCTAGAAGAGCTGCTTACCATAGCTGAAGAGTCTCTTCTACCTTTACCAAGAGGAAAGTAGCCACTGACCAATTACAGTGCAGTAGTTAACCCCTTGGGTGAAGAAGAATTGTTTGGCAATCTCAGTGTTGTCAGGTGTATGAGGACAGAGGAGAATCTGTAAAGAATAGGCCAGACTATTCGGTGTCTGTGTAGGCAAAGGGAAAGAACCGTAACCAGAGAGAAGGGTCCTATGTATTGGTCTGGCCAGTCAAAGGACCCCATAACTTTCTAGCGGTAGTGTCTCAACGGGCGGTTGGTGCCCAGGCCAACCTATTACCTACATGCTACGACATGACCAAATCCCACAACATGCACAAAGTTAGGCACACTTAGAAATACGAAAAATAACCAAAAGAATGTAGAAATGTATGCGACCCCAGCTGAGGGAGGAGCTTGAGGATTTCATGTTTTGATTTATGAATGTTGTGATTCAACCAATAACCACAATTCCTGGACCTGGTCTACTCTATTTAAAAAAAAAAAAAATCTTTAATAATCTTAGCCTTGTTTTTTTATATTCAATTTTCCTTGAAGACTGCAGTAAGTTGACTCTTGAACTTATGCATTTGAGTTCAAAACCTCTGAAAGCAAACTGCTTTTATAGAGCTACTAACAAATTACGGAGAGCTACCAACGATAAAAAAAATCATGTTAATTCTGAAGATGAAATGCCTGAGATTCCTTACAAAATAAACAAAGAAAATATGAACAAATGCACTGACAAAAAAAAGAGGAAATGTGGAATTTCCTAAAACAAAACAGAAGAAAATATACACTGATGTCTTTTGGTGAAAAAATGCTGATATACTTCTGAAAAGTTGAATCAATATTTTCACCAAGAAACGAAATATTAATGAAAAAAAACAAGATGAATATTCATGCTATTTAATGCAAACACATGTCAGTAGCATATGCTTCACGGGGTGCTAAAGAAAAGGTGAAATATTTATGTTGTATAAATTCTAAAAAATATGCTAAGGACTTAGAATGCCTAGAAAGCTAAAAATAAATCATATGAAAAAAAAATTATACAAATGAGTAAATTGCATGCTGTTGCAAACATAACTGTCTACCAACTCAAGTTTCCGGAGGGACATTAATGGCATTCTCTTGCAGTTCTCTCTCAGAAAATTACTTAAGCTCGTTGCATTTGAGGAGGCCCACTCGAATTACGACAAAAAAATGGATTATGCTTTTTTTTTCGTTCCTTCGTACAAACATGCATTAAAGCAGGCCCAAAGCAGATACTGCAGTAAGCTGACTATTTTTGTAACATGCTAATGCAGGCTAAGAGGAAAATGATAAACTGATATGCACTAATGGGGGAATCTGTTGTGTAACATAAACCCCATATGCAGGATTCCACCTATTTTGCTCAAACATTTTTATGTTTGAGATAATGATTAATCACATCTGTTGAAATCCCTTGTTAAAGTATTATTCCCATTGAACATAAGTATTAAAGCTGTTTATTCTTTCACGATACTCTTTCCATTGTACAAAAGTATGTACTGCACATACGCTGTTGTTCATTTGTGTATTATTTTTCATATAAAACCATCAAGGAAAAAAAAATTGATAAACGGCAAATATCAAAGTCAAAACTAGTGACTACCCTAAAAAAGACCTTGATAATTATTTCCATCCCACTTTTGATAAAAAAAAAGGAACGTAAACTTCGTTTAGCTGTCGGGGACGTCTACGGACCAGGGGTTGAAACCAAATGAAAGCCGTTGTAACGGACTGATGATGTCTTACAAAACTTAAAAATTCATAGTGATGAGATCGAGACATAGAAGGTAACCCAAACCATCCTGGTCCTGTTGGAAAAGATGTTAAATGTATCCACTCGCTGAAAAGATGAAGGTTGAATTCTTTAGAACATACTCGAAAGGAGATAGAGGTCTACATTATGGATGTGCAAAGAGCAAAAGCCTAATCAAACAGGTGTACCCCTGAGTCTAAATTTTTCTGTTTGTCTCTTCGTCAACAACAATGACGAAAAAATGGAAAATGCATATCGCCAAAATGATCTGTAGCAAATAAGGGAAAAAATCTAAGCTGGATGTAAGAACTAGGTCAATTACTATATGGAAAGGCTATAATTCTACTATGTCTTTGAGATTAGATTGTGTGAAAAGCATTCCTGGGTATAAGAACGTACAAGGAAAATGAGTCCCTCATAAATCTGGAAGAGGTGATCAGAGAAGATATTCATGCTACTTTTCCCTTTGAAAATAAATAAAAATATAATACCACTTCATGTATTCTAAGGTTGAACTCTCACTTGCGAGTTTTTCGTCGAGCAACGCTGATTGTTGTTAGATACCTCCAGAAAATGTGACCATTAGTAGAGGGTGAGAGTGACAATGAGTGAATTTGTGTCTTGAATGATCATCCCAAGTAACGAATGACGGATATCGAGAATCTGAGCGTCTGAGACAAAGGTGCAAGTGAAATAGCACCTGGAGCATGCAAACATCAACCAAATGACTGGATGAATGGTGGGAACACGGCAGAGCAATGAGAAACATCAATTATGCACATCGCACAATATCGGTAACATTGTAGGAGCATGCACGTGGCAATCGAACGCCCATAGAACGACTAACAATAGACAGTACAATTGCCATGTGTGATATTAAGGGGTCAATGACCCAAACCCAGTAGACACCCACCACGACATGCCAACCTTGGAACCATACCCACTACTCAGCAACCACCACCACACCCACCATTCAGCCGCCACCACACCAGCAGCCACCCCACTCACAATGACCCGGCACCATTATATAACACTCCACATCATCAGAGATTCTGGACCTGGACTTCCTCTTCATATTACCTGTATACTACTACTACTACAAGAAGGAGCATGAACAGAAGGCCAAAACAAGTATAGACTGGATAAGGCCGTACCAAGAATGGTTTGTACTTCATAGACATTACGAGAGCCTTCTGCGGGAGCTGTCTAATGAGAACCCCAACCTTTACTGCAATTACCTGAGGATCGATGAATATTCGAACAACTATTCAAGGAGATAGTTGAGTGGGTCAGGCCATGGATTGAAAAAAGGAAATTGACCCGGAGAAAACACCTGGAAGTTGGTCTACATGTCGCCATCACCTTGCAGTGCCTTGGTACGGGTGACTCTTGTAAGAGTCTGGGCTATGCTTTTTGTGTGGGAAGCAACACCATCTGCAAGATATTACCTGACGAGTTTATGAGGTTCCCTTCTCCCCCACAGAAATGGAAGGACGTGGCACAGGGCTTCGAGGAGTATGGGCAGATCCCACACACACCAGCAGAGTGTACTGGTGTCACGACAGCGGTCCATAGGCATTGCATATGTGTTTGGCAGGGTAGCAAAGGGACGGTGGTAGGTTCATTGGCTGGCTAACTACGTGGTCACTCTTTGTGCATCGTTAGAACAGGCTAGCGATGCCTCCTTACATCCATGTATGCCGGCTAGCATGCCATTTGGTGGATGACATGCAAATACATTTGTCGCTGGAATGCTCGCTCTATGCATCACTCCATCGATTTTGGTTGCTTGTACATTTTCAAGCCATCAAACGACGTTGCTCGCCATTCTCCATTTGTTACTTGATGTGTTTTTTAAATGCCTAATTTCCAAAATTGTCTTGCAAAGATTAAGGTCAAACCTTAATATTCGCAAGTCATCCTGTGTCCTGTGACGTTCCCTGCCTAAGCGCCCGTGATGTCATGCACCCTAGGAGATTCTTTGTGAACAAAGTGATCATATTATGCCATGGCGTCATGATCTATTATTTTTCTGGAAGTATCTGGCAACAATCAGCGTCACTAGACGAAAAATCGCGAGTGGGATTCTAGCCTAATTTTCACTTTCTTATCTTGAAGGCTAAAGTCACGGATATATGACCAAAATTTTTATATAATTTCAAGTACTGATGTTGGTTTCACTTCTGATAAGTATAAGAAAGCTTAGATGGATATAATTACCATGAGAATATTAGAAGCAATTGATATTAAAACCAACAACAGGCAAACGCGAAACACAGCTGCTTCAACTTAATCCATACTAATGATCTGAATACCTCTTAAACTAAATGGAATTAAACTAAATTGTTTGCTCTCTTAATAAAAATGTTTTCCAGGCTAATGCGCATGTGTAGAAAAAATACCCTTTTGCGCATAATGCATTCAACTCTGTGTTGGGTAGATACTTTGCGATCAGCTGAGCTTATAAGCTTTGTAGGTTTTTCCCCAATTCGTTATTCTTAATCTTTTTGCTAATTAATAAACAAGAACTAGAATTCCATAGTAATCTAGAAATTACCATTCAGAAATCCTCTTAATTTCTGAATTATTTTATTTTACTCTCGGAGCTATTAAGCAGACTTTGGAATAGTTATATAACCGAGAGGTCACAAACTGAAACAAGTTTTCCCAATAGCCAAATATTCAAACAAGACGCAACCTTGAAAAAAAAAAAATATGTTAATTTTGGATAACTCCCAACATTGAGGTATTTTATACACTTATCCTACAAGGTGTAAAGGGATGATTAACGCCTATTGAATAATTATGGGGTGATAATGACTTAATATCACGCAATAGAAAACGCATGCGGGCCACCCTCCTCAAAGAAAAAATAAAGGCAGATAGCAGACAGGAAATCAATTCCTGGGGCGTTAGATAGTCTATAGGTTATACTAAATGCAGTCATTAGCGAGCTTGGTTTTGGAACGGATTGAATATTAGTTGATATACTTTGTAGAAATATGGCTCTCCTACTTACGCAAATGCAGGTATCTCTTGCCCTTCTGAAAATACTGGGTGGATTTCCTTATAAGGATACAAAGAGTCATTCGGCAATACCAGAGTCTCCGAGACAAGAATTACTAAACGATCAGGAAAATTCGGCTGGCAGAAACAAAGCTATTCCTTCGTACACCAAGAACATTGTCTTGGAGGTTCTGACGTCAGTGGTAGTTTCGCTCTTGTATATCATCTACGGTTCTCTCATTACCTTTGAGATATGTAGCGGCGATGACGAAAGAAGTTCAAGACGAGGAGGGACCTATTCTGTGGCAGATTCTATCGAAGACTTTGTAAATTTGGTTTCAATCCTCTTAATTGGAATCTACTTCATTCTCAAAAGAGGTTACGCCCTCGAGGTTGTCATGAAGTTTCACCGTCTAACTGTGAAAATTCCTCTTGGCGCTCGAAGTTCTTCATTCAGCCACCTGTTTACGATCTCGGTTATACTCTTCGTGAGCATAACGACGATTTTCGTCGGGAAGAAGATTCTTTTGCTGTCATCTTTTTTTGTGATTGCCAATATTGGAGAGATGCTCGAAATTGTTTTTAATTTCTTGTGCTATTACTTCATAATGAGCTTTTACCACTCCTCAATGTCGATGATAACTTCCGCTTACTTTATCATCACGAAGGATCTTATGACGGCCAAAGAGCGAAGGAAGTGTTGCAAAAACGACAAAAAGGACTGGATGAATGACGTAGAACATTATCTTGAAAAATGCGCTTGTGAAGATTTCTTCCAAGACAAGGATCTTGGCGAATGCGAGAACATCTGCGCTATGATAATTGGCAACAGAGAGGAAGACTACATAAAACCACTGGAATGTTCTAAAGAACTCCTTCTAGATGTTCAAGACTACCAGAGGCACCTGCACGACTACATAGGCCTACCCATTGGAGTCATACTCTTATCTTCCGTCTTCTCCTGCGTCATTGCGATTTATGTCATGCTTCTCGAGTGGTCCCTCATCACATTTTACCCACTAATAAATATTTTGAATATTTTTCTGTCAGTGCTTCCCGTCTGTATTTTCGCTAATATTGCAAATGAAGCTCAGCTGAAGGTGAGAATTATGATAAGGAGATATATTTAACGACCTCCCTGGTCAGTTATGTCAATCTGATAGGTTTCCTTGTTCTAAATGTAATACATTCCGTAGTGAAGAGCAGTTAAATTTATTTTAGATATTGCCATGTTACAGACATTATGATGTTGCATGTTCAAGGAACCTTTGTGGACGTTATTACCAATGTCATAAGATAGTATTTCATCATCACGAATCTACTCTGAAAGCTGAAACATGCTACCAAGTCTTCTAAATTAAACTAATAAATATGATATTTCAAAATACCCTATAGTGGAAAAGCTCTGCGTTTTTTATTGTATTTTTAAAATATCGAAGAACTCCCTTCTCTTCTTAATTTCATTGTTTAATGTTAAATTTATAGGCAAAAATAAGGATATAATTTCTTCGAATTTGCAAAGGGAATATTAAGAATAAGAAATTCTATACGAAAAGGAGGTATGCAAAGCTTGCTTTAAAATCTCCTTGAACACAATAACTTTTTACTAGGTAATATAAGCTAACTGATTTTGTTTAAATTCATTAAGTAAATACCTTTGGCTAATCAGGACCATCCATGTTATGGAAACATTATTGAAAGAAACTTGAACGCGAAAACACATCTATTCAGATACTGTTGTGTTTCAGAATTCAAATAAAGCCAAGGACTAGAACGTATATTGAAAATTATTTCAAGTAATATTTGTTCCATTAGTCGCGTTTGGTTTATTTATATATTTACGATTGTCCTTACCACTTACTGACACACATATACAGTATATATATATATATATATATATATATATATATATATATATATATATATATATACAGTATATATATACGTATATATACATATACATATATATATGTGTGTGTAAATTCACAAATAC
>NC_090730.1:133805379-133820379 GCF_036898095.1 Palaemon carinicauda
GAAAGGAAATAAGGAAATAAATAAATGATGAGAACAAATTAACAATAAACCTTTCTAAAAACAGTAAGATCGTCAAAACAGATATGTCATATATAAACTATAAAAAGACTTATGTCAGTCTGTTCAACAAAAATACATTTGCTGCAACTTTGAACTTTTGAAGTTCTGATTCAACTACACGATTAGGAAGATCATTCCACAACTTGGTCACAGCTGAAATAAAACTTCTAGAATATTGTGCAGTATTGAGCCTCATGATGGAGAAGGCCTGGCTATTATATATATATATATATATATATATATATATATATATATATATATATATATATATATATATATATTTGTGTGTGTATGTATGTATGTATGCATGTTTGTGTGTGTAAGTTTGTTACTACTTTAATGCATATAATTTATCGGAAAAATAACTCCGTCTGACGTATTATTTCGCCTCTCAGATCTTCAGTCATGTGGCGACCTACCTGGTTATTCTTCTGCAGTTCAGAACTACGGAATCCGACAAGCATGAAGCCTGCAACAAAACAAACACAACAGGATCGTAATTACCATGCTAATTTTGAGAAAACTGTAGTTAAATTTAAGAACGCATGTTAAATATGTACATTCAATTTTGTATATATGTATTAAGTCTTACTGGTATACTCATGATCATTATATTTGTCCAATGAGTAAAACGAGACGATATTTCTGAACTCTTGGCTAATATTTAGGTAGTCCTATTTTATCCTTAAAGCCAGAATTGAATTAAACCAGACCTTTCCAATGGCATTGTGACCTCAGATATTTACACTCGTCCCATGACGCCCTAGTGTTCGATGTCATTTATACTTAGAGTGGTTGTGGGGCGCCTATCTACATTTATCTTCCATTGTTACAAATAAAACAAACATTATTCCTTCAATAAAGTATACTTGGTCAAAAGTCAGAGAAAGTTAATTAGAAATGTTAAGAGAACAGTCTCTACACACACACACATAATAGATTTTGTATATAAGGAACGCCCACAACGGCCAATTTATGACAGTAAACAATACCTTTTATCATGGCAGATTAAGTAAATACAGATGATCTAAGTGAAAAACATTTTTCAGTAAGGTTTAATTCAAATAAAAGTAAAAAGCTTTACATTTCCTGTATAAGTTGCGAAAAAAGTTTTCATAGCGTAAGGCTCCTCACCGTAATAGAATGTCAATATGGCAAAATCCAATGGAAACATTGTATACCTATGATAGATTATATTAAATTAAAGTGTAATATTGGGTAAAAATAAGTTGATGTCTCTATACATCAAACACTTTAAGAATAAAATTAGGCTACTTAACAGGTTTGAAGTATTACGGGGAAATTAGTTACAAAACCACATTAATGCAATTCATGATCTCATTGATAAAATGTTACATAGAAAGGTATTCAGAATTAATGTTATGTAGAAAATTATTCAAAATTAATGTTACATAGAAAGGTATTCCAAATTAATGTTACAGAGAAAGGTATTCCACATTAATGTTACATAGAAAGGTATTCCATATTAATGTTACTTAGAAATGTATTCAGAATTAATGCTACATAGAAAATTATTCAGAATTAATGCTACATAGAAAAGTATTCAGAATTAATGTTACATAGAAGGGTATATAGAGTTAATGTTACATGGAAAGCTATTCAGAAATAATGTTACATAGAAAGGTATTCAGAATCAATGTTACATAGAAAGGTATTCAAAATCACTGTTACATAGAAAGGTATACAGAATCAATGTTACATAGAAAGGTATTCAGAATTAATGTTACATAGAAAGGTATTCAGAATCAATGTTACATAGAGAGGTATTTGAAATTAATGTTAAGTAGAAAGGTATTCAGAGTTAATGTTGCATAGAAAGGTATTCAGAATCAATGTTACATAGAAAAGTATTCAAAATTAATGTTACATAGAAAGGTAGGCTATTCAGAATCAATGTTACATAGAAAAATATTCAGAATCAATGTTACATAGAAAAGTATTCAAAATTAATGTTACATAGAAAGGTAGGCTATTCAGAATCAATGTTACATAGAAAAATATTCAGAATTGATGTTACATAGAAACGTATACAGAAATAATGTTACATAGAAAGGTATTCAAAACGTATGTTACATAGAAAGGTATTCGAAATTAATGTTACATAGAAAGGTATTCAAAATCAATGTTACATAGAGAGAGATTCGAAATTAATGTTACATAGAAATGTATTCAATATTAATGTTACATAGAAAGGTATTCAGAATCCATGTTACATAGAAACGCATTCAGAAATAATGTTACATAGAAAGGTATTCAGAATCAATGTTACATAGAAGGGTATTCAAAATTACTGTTACATAGAAAGGTATTCAATATCAATGTTACATAGAAAGGTCTTCAGAATCAATGTTACATAGAAAGGTATTCAAAATTAATGTTACTTAGAAAGATATTCAGGATCAATGTTACATAGAAAGGTATTCAGAATCAATGTTACATAGAAAGGTATTCAGAATTGATGTTACAAAGAAAGGTATTCAAAATTAATTTTACATAGAAAGCCATTCAAAATTAATGTTACATAGAAACATATTCAGAAATAATGTTACATAGAAAGGTATTTATAATTAATGTTACATAGAAAGCCATTCAAAATTAATGTTACAGAGAAACGTATTCATAAATAATGTTACATAGAAAGGCATTCAGAATTAATGTTACATAGAAAGGTATTCAAAATCAATGTTACATAGATAGGTATTCAATATCAATGTTACATGGAAAGGTATTCAGAATTAATGTTACATAGAAAGTTATTCAAAATTAATGTTACATAGAAAGGTATTTATAATTAATGTTACATAGAAAGTTATTCAAAATTAATGTTCCATAGAAAGGTATTTATAATTAATGTTACATAGAAAGCCATTCAAAATTAATGTTACATAGAAACGTATTCATAAATAATGTTACATAGAAAGGCATTCAGAATTAATGTTACATAGAAAGGTATTCAAAATCAATGTTACATAGAAAGGTATTCAATATCAATGTTACATGGAAAGGTATTCAGAATTGATGTTACATAGAAAGGTATTCAAAATTAATTTTACATAGAAAGTTATTCAAAATTAATGTTACATAGAAAGGTATTTATAATTAATGTTACATAGAAAGTTATTCAAAATTAATGTTACATAGAAAGGTATTTATAATTAATGTTACATAGAAAGCCATTCAAAATTAATGTTACATAGAAACGTATTCAGAAATAATGTTACATAGAAAGGTATTCACAATTAATGTTACATAGAAAGGTATTCAAAATCAATGTTATATAGAAAGGTATTCAAAATTAATGTTTCATAAAAAGGCATTCAGAATCAATGTTACATAGAAAGGTATTCAATATCAATGTTACATAGAAAGGTACTCAAAATAAATGTTACATAGAAAGGTATTCAAAATCAATGATACATAGAGAGATATTCAAAATCAATGTTACACAGAAAGGTATTCAAAATTAATGTTTCATAGAAAGGCATTCAGAATCAATGTTACATAGAAAGGTATTCAATATCAATGTTACATAGAAAGGTACTCAAAATAAATGTTACATAGAAAGGTATTCAAAATCAATGATACATAGAAAGATATTCAAAATTAATGTTGCATAGAAAGGTATTCAGAAATAATGTTACATAGAAAGGTATTCCGAATTAATGTTACATAGAAAGGTATTCAAAATCAATGTTTCATAGAAAAGTATTCATGATTAATGTTACATAGAAAGGTATTCAATATCAATGTTACATAGAAAAGTATTCATGATTAATGTTACATAGAAAGGTATTCAAAATTAATGTTACATAGAAAGGTATTCAGAATTAATGTTACATACAAAGGTATTCAAAATTAATGTTACATAAAAAGGTATTCAAAATTATTGTTACATATTAAGGTATTCAGAATTAAAGTTCGACCCTTTCGGCAGTTATAAGAGCAAAAGAAGATGCAGAAATGATTCACACATCGAAATGAAAGAACAAATGACGAAATAATTGATAAAGTATGGCCAAGTTTTCTAGACAAAATAGCAAGATAAGATGAGGTGTATGTACAATTCGATTATGGAGTTCCATGGGGAACAGTTTGTGTTTATGACCATAGGGGGATATGAGGAAGGTACGAAAATGAGGTGGGCTACAGAAATGAAAGCTTTGTTATGAAGATAATCTTTTATACTGTATATACACACACACACACACACACACACACATATATATATATATATATATATATATATATATATATATATATATATGTACACACACACACATATATATATATATATATATATATATATAAATATATATGTATATATACTGTATATATATACACACATATATATTCATATACTGTATATATGACACACACACACACACACACACACACACACATATATATATATATATATATATATATATATATATACACATATATAGTGTGCGTGCATATATATATATATATATATATATATATATATATATATATATATATATATATATACATATATATATGTATATATGTGTATAAATATATATATATATATATATATATATATATATATATATATATATATATATATGTCTGTGTGTGTGTGTGAGTGTGTGTGTGTGTTTGTGTGTTTATCAAAGATAATGGTACGAAGAGTTTCAATTTCTGAAGCATGATAACATAAAATAAGGCTGAACGATCCACCGAACAGTTAATTCCATCCTCTCAAAAATTTCCGTTTGTCTCTCACTAAATAGGATCACTTGTTGGTAGTCACTAGACTTAATTTTTAAGATGACATTAATTTGTAAAGATTTATATTATTCGTTTTACTCGCAATCATATAAAAACAATCATTCGGTTGAGAAATATAACTAAAAGGCGAGAGAAATAAATATGTGTTTTCTAATTCTTTATACTTATTCCCTCAAAAATGTTAGCCTGATCCGTGTATATGTTGAATTCTGGTTTATATAAAGTTTAGTTTTTAAAACAATTTCTTAGCCATCTCTGTTATAATATGTTGCTCTTTATGCAAATTTCAAAAGTATTTTTCTCAAGATGTTTTGGGAAATTTAAATATAAAATGAACTTCGTGTTGAATATGTAAAATTAATGATCTTTCTCTCTCTGATATCATCTTCTAAGATGCCAGTTCTTAGGATGTAATTTGGCAAATGAGCTGCAGATTTCTTATTTTGAAATACGCATCTTTTTACAGTACTAATTTGCATAATTTCTATAGTCAGCTTTCATAATGTTGAGTATCTATGTTGAAATTTTGTGATGTAAACGAATTTTATGTACTATTTATCTGTTCTGTGTTTGATAATGCTTAAGTAAAGGAAACTATAAAAAAGTGTGCTAATAAAAAGGACTAACAATTCATATGCAATGATTTGTTTTATTTTTGTTATGAGTACATTTTGATCAGTGATTTTATTTCTATTTTACCTCAGCTTAACTCAGCTCCGTCCACGCCAATTCTTAAAACGAGAAGATGAATATATGTTTAGTGACTTGTTACAAGTTTTCTGAAGATAATAAATTTTTAGAATAATTGAAGCCATAAGGATGATATGATCGTAGCTATAAAACTTTTGAACCTATTGTAAAAGAATAGAACCAATATGAAACATAAACATGTAAAATAGGATTCTCAAGCTTTTATTAAAGAGCTATTGCATTTTTATGCAACACAAGGCGAAAACCTGATACAGATCAAGGATTATTGTAACGTGTAATTGATATCATTAATAGCTAACTCCAAAATTAAGAATAAAAATCCTGTTTAAAACATAATGCTTCCGTTTTCATCACTTTACAAACAACTGAATTTCTACGGAGTAAAATCTAAAATAAAGATTTTAAAACCAGAATCTGAAATGCACCAGGTCTTCACAAAAGCGTAAAATCTTTTTTTTTTTTTTTTTTTTTTTATTGAATGTCAAAATTATAGTCTTGAGAACCTTTTTTATTTGATTCCATGTCTTTTTAAAACACCGAAAGAAAAATGGAGGTGAAACAATAAAGCAGTTGAATTTTAAGCTTTGAAAATATAGGTATAACCTTTAATATTCTGTGCAGTCATCTATACTATTGAAATGTAAACTATAGTATCTACGGCTATACTGAGAGAGAGAGAGAGAGAGAGAGAGAGAGAGAGAGAGAGAGAGAGAGAGAGAGAGAGAGAGAGAGAGAGAGATCGGTGGACTGGAAAGACCTTCCATTTAATTTTCGTATTTTCATATAGAAATAGGACATTTATGATGTCCGGCAATGCTTCACAAAAGAAGCATAGCACTCTTAATTAAAGAGATTAATATCGTTATATATTTTCTTATGTATTGAACAAAACCGTTGGGTCATATTTCCAGACCCTCACTGTATGGATTTGCTCCATAATGAGAGTGCAGACTTAAACCAAGTGAAGTTATAGATGTTGGACAGTTACAGTAGGTGGAAAGTTGACAAAATGAGCAAACGAAAAATAAAAGGCAAAAAAGCAAAACAATTGGGGCTACGGGGTATTGCGAAGAATCTATAGTACGATTTGAATTATGCTAAACAAGGCACCGAGTAAGCAGTAGGCCTGCTTCCCAACAGAAAGTCTTAATACAGCCAAGCGTAAGATGATAACTAGGTGGAGGATATTTCTAAGTAATATCTATGATCTTCTTCTTTCTCTGTTTCATGTCCAAGAAATCCAAAGTTGAAAAATAACAGAGTTGAATGATGTTCGTATTCAGACAAAGATTTGTCGGGGGATGAATAATGAAAAAAAGGTGTTGTACATTATGATAGAAATACAGTATAGTATTTGCTAAACCACCTAAAATGTCTTTTTCATTACTTTTTGTATCCATATTATCATTATTATTATTATTATTATTATTATTATTATTACTATTTTTACTAGCTAAGCTGCAGCCTTAGTTGGAAAAGCAAGATGCTATAAGCCCAAGGGCTCCAACATGGAAAAATAACCAACTGAAGAAAGGAAATAACGAAATAAATAAACGATATAAGAAGTAATGAACAATTGAAATAAAATATTTTAAAAATATTAACAACATTAAAACAGATAGCCTATTTCATATATAAACTACAAAGAGACTTATGTCAGCCTGTACAACATAAAAACCTTTGTTGCAAGTTTGAACTTTTGCAGTTCTACTGATTCAACTACCCGATTAGGAAGATCATTCCACAACCTGGTCACAGCTGGAATAAAACTTTTAGAATATTGTGTAGTATTGAGCCTCATGATGGAGAAGGCTAACTATTAGAATTAACCGCATGCCTAGTATTACGAACACGATGGAACTGTCCGGGAAGATCTGAATGTAAAGGATGATCAGAACTATGAAAAGTCTTATGCAACATGCAAAACGAACTCATTGAACGACGGCGCCGGAGATTAATATCTAAATTTAATAGAAAGTAAGTTCATGTCCAACAAATTAAGATGAGAATAGTACAAGTCTTCTCTGAACAATGGTGTACACTAGATATTATCATCTTTAGCAAATATTGGACGGACAGTATAAATGAACTGATAAGTGATGTTTATGCTTAGAATCACGAAAATTGTAACAGAAAATTTGCCTTGCAAGAAGTCATGTTTCGGGGGAAATTTAGAACTGAAAAGATTGTAGACTGATTTATACAGTATACCCTATACAAATGGGAAAAAAAGCATATTAATAGGAAAAGGATTTATAGAGTATAGGACTGGTTTCTCAATGCCTTAATATCTTTAATATTTTCGATAATTCTTTGCTTTGAAAGTTTCCCCTCCTTCTAAATATACTAGTATCAATATACTGGCTACTAGCTCTGTTCTATCCTAACAGAGTCCAGGATGATGTATGCAAGTGATGCTCAGTTATGAACTTCAATATTCTTTATGTTTTATTAAATTTACTTTAAATATTTGTCTTTTTACTAGTCAAATTGTTTAATTTCTTTTAGTGCCTTGTGGCTTTCAGCTCTTACTTAATGGGTATTGTCTTTCCCTTTTACCCTTTTTACTTCTTTATTGTATGTTTTTATTCCTGCTCTGGAAATTCCATCAGACTTTGGCCCAACATGCTAATAGGTTATCTTGTCAGTTTTACAGAGTCTGGACGTAAATTCTGATCTTGTTACAGCTTTTACGGTGCATCTTTCCTTCTCGTCTTTTCTTTTTATTTTCTGATTCCTTGGTTTATTTTTCTGTCCATCGCCTTCTTTTTATGCATCGTAATCTCCTCTTTAGAAATCTAATTTATTTTCTTTCTTCTGTTTTTTTCTTCACTCTATTCGTGTAATGCATTTTAACCATTATATTCTCTTCGGTATATCCCCCGGTCAACTTCATTTATATATATATATATATATATATATATATATATATATATATATATATATATTTCTTCCCAAGAGTGAGAGGCGTATAAGACAAGGCAACCAAACATAAATTTAAAAGCGTTTTGTTGAAGATTGATATTTCTGTACCATGATCATTCACAATCAAGATCAAAGGATTTAACCTTTCATTTTCACTTGGTGTTTTTGAAATATTAATGCAGGGAACTATAAACCCCATAACTCCAACTATTTAGTACCTTTCGCATAAAACCGAACGCAGAAAATATCATTTTCCAAGTTTCTGCTCTTATACAGCAATGAAAGAATTGTTCTTAGCCTTCGAGGAGAGGCTCAGCGGAATCTTTAAATGTATTTGCAAGCATACAGACATATATATGTATATATGTGTATACACACACACACACACACACACATATATATATATATATATATATATATATATATATATATATATATATATATATATACTAGAGCAAATGCAGCCGTTTCTAGTTCACTGTGAATTTCAATAAACTGAATTCCTCAAATACTAATGACGCTCCTCTAGCCATAGCTAATGCCACTATTGTCTCTACTGTTCTCGTTAAGGTAACAAGGTTGCATACACCAACCCAAGTTGAAGGCTCTCTAGGAGCCAATCGTCAGAGCGTGTAACATGCTAAACTGCAGTACCACTTAGGCGTTCCAAGAGTTCAGCTTGTTTGCCTTGGGGAAACAACGGGATCGCCTGAATCTTCCTAAAAACGGTGGGCTGGTTGACTTAGAAAATGTAAACATTGTTTCCTTTCTTATTTTTACTTTGTTCAGTAAGTAGTTTGGCGCTTTTAGTGGGATTGGAAAGGAGAATAAAGAAGGTTCTCGAAAGCTTTTTCTATTTTGATTTTATTTCATCTTGCAAAAATATTAGTGTAGATTTGACCATGATAATGTATGAAAGGATTCCATAAAGATTCGTAAGAAGCATCAGTTTTAGTTCTCAATATTTCGTTAAAGAATTTAAATGTTCCACTTTTTATAGCAATTCTAATTCTCCTCGTTTCATTGCCTTATCATTTGATTCCTCCAGATTGAAGGATTAATTATGATATGGACATTGTTAATTTTTTCAATCCTTTATTTTGTGAACCTTCGCGATAATAACATGCGTTGTCGTCCGAGTCTCAACTGACGTCTCTCCTGTCACATTTCTTCATGATGAGGAGTCCATCTTTAAATGGTCTTCTTTTTCCTTTCCCTCTTTTTCCTTTTACTCCTGCTGTTATTCCCGATCCGTTCCATTCACCTCCTTTTCTTTATCTAAGATCAAATCGATATTTCTTGTCAGACGTATGAAAGTCTTCCAATCAGAACATGAAAATAGAAGATTTTCTAAAGTTTCCAAGATTTTTCACATCCACCTTGTGTCAAGTTTGATCTTTTCTTTATCATTCATCTTAAAGCAGAGTTGATTGATGCTCCTCTTCCGTTGTGACAGAAAGAGGCCAGGTGTATATTTCTGCACAGTTTCATTTTCTAAATTAGCATATGCAATCAACAGTTCCCATTGCTACCGTATTCCTTTTGTAAAAAAAAAAAAAAAAAAAAAAAAAAAAAAAACACACACACACAAGAGCCTCAGTACCATAGCTAATACCAGTAACAGTAGAAATGACAATGATCATAATATCAATAATCCATATCCTGATAACAAATTACATCAGAACCTCTGGCGTTTTGGCAGATAAAGAATATATATATATATATATATATATATATATATATATATATATATATATATGTGTGTGTGTGTGTGTGTGTGTGTGTGTGCATATATATGCATATATATATGTGTGTGTGTGTGTGCAATATCATATCAAGTTATTCGTATAATACCTTGTACGTACATCTTCTGTGACACAGAAGTGTTCACAGATGATTCAGCATCCAAGACAGTAAAGGATATTTTCTCAGTTTATCAAGGAATCGTCAACGAATTCTTTATCTTCCAGGCCATTCCGAGGAACATGAATTAAAAGGATGTACGAGTTACTCATGTAACTATAGAAGTATCAAAACTACCTAAAATATTCAATGATGAAGGAAAAATTAAAATAAAGGCTATTGTGAGACCCTCCAGACGTTCAGCTTGAAGAATTGGAAGACCCACGTTTACATGGCTGATGACAATGAAGCACGAAGTAGGAGATGATGAATTGAGAAGTATTGAATTAAAAGTTCAAGATAGAAACGACTGATGAAATCTAATCGAGGCTCTTTGCGTCAATATACGTAGGAGATGATGATGATGAGACCCTTAATTATAATCAAACAACGGAGCCTTTGTATGTCAGCGGCCAGTTCCTCTCTTGTGAATTAAAAATGGACATCATGTGACCTCAACTTTCTCCCTAACCTAACCTACAAGCCATGTCCTTATCTACATACCTAAGGGGGGTGGGGGGTGGGGGGGGGTGGCTGACGCCCCCATCGATCCCCCTTACACTGCCGTATTCTAAGTTAGTCATAATCAAACATACAGGTGGCCGAAACATACGTACACCCCCAAACGACAACTGGATTCTTCTTGACCACTTGACTTAGAGTTCTCTCACTTGATGGTGTACACTCAAGCACACTCTCTGTCCGTTTATTCTTCTCCCCATTTATCTAATTTAAACCGTCTTAGGCACGTTTGATAAAAGGGCCAAAGATGCCTGGTGATTTATGAAGAGATTGCTATTATGTAACCTTTACTTTATCTTCATCTTTGATCTTCATTTTCAAAATCATCGTTACTCTCCTTACTTCATTTAAAGTGACTTGCCTGGAGGACCCGTTACCTTTCATTCGACATTTTTCTATTTGATGAATGGTTTATCTTGGTCTTTTCTTTTTGGTATATTCCGTGTCCGTTTCCATTTTATCATTATTGTTAAGTTTTATTTCGTATATTCCGTGTTCATTTCCATTTTATCATTATTGTTAAGTTTACTTTTTTATAAGTTTTAATTCATATAGGGTGCAAGACTACGCCAATGCCATGTAATTTTCTGTTACATTCGTTGACTATAAAAAATAATTTACCCTTTCTACTAGTCATTTTAATATCTTATTATGCTCCAAAACTTGATTTCTCAAAGGTGACACTTATCTGACCTGCATATAATAGATTTCATGATACCAACAGTTTTGAAAAGTGATGGCATTTCAGGGGTAAGGGGAATGGCACTGTAAATCAAGTATCAGCACCCCGGTTCTCGTAAGGGTGCTATGAAAGTAGATCTCATGAAATTTAAGGTATAATGGTTTTTGAAAGGCACTGCAACTACTTTTTTTTTTTTTTTTTTTCCATCTAATGGGATTCCGGCTTAGATAAGGCTAACTTTTAGTATCTTACTATCGTGGCTTAGATACCAGAAGATAGAGGGGATTCTTTTGAGTTTATTTGGGATTTCAGTGCTCACCATGTAAATTGTTGGAATCCAATTTAGCCTACTCATTACCATGAATTGAGTGTTTGACTTTGCCTCTGCATCTGGCTGAGCAAATCATAAATGAGGCTTCGCATATGTTTGGTGATTTTCTGAACATTGCATCTACTTAGGTCCCCAGTGTAATAAAAAATGTTGTCCTCCATATAGGATGTACAGTATGATCATAATTTAATTTTGTTAGTAATTAAGTGTGAAAAGACTGATCGTAATATGTTACGTGATATTTCCTGTTCATGCAAGATATATATAAAATCTCAAGCAGATTGAAATGGTATTTTGAGTTATCCTTTACATCCAAATTGCATCCAAAGAGGATGATCATTTCTTCTTTAAAAGGGAAATTACGCCAGCATAATTGGTAGATGCATTCCCTTCTATGAATAAAACTGCCGTAACAAGGACAAAGTCTTGTTCAAAAAAGGTTGTAGACAGGCTTATTTGAAAAATGAAAAAAAAAAAAAAACCGGAATGCTTATCATCTTTGGAAAAGAAATATAACAGAATTGTCATGTAATAACCATACACGTGTAAAGGCTGTTACCAAGAGAGTTTATGCATCAACTGAAAGCTAGTGCAATTTGACCATGAATGAAATTCTCACTGCTGTATATCAAGAACATAAATGGTAAGGTACACAACAGTAAGTCTGCACTGCTTCAAACTCTCTTTGATACAGACATAACACTCCCTCCTTTCCTTAACACATTTGAGTATGACAGTAAGAAGAGCAATAAAGAACTTAATCTGTACTATGCCTATTTTCCTGAAACTAAACTGATAACTTAGCTTTTTTGGTCCTGTGAAATTAAGTCTCTGTTACTTGACAATGCCTATGGAGGTGTTGACCTAAAAGATTTTTTTTCTTTTTTGAATTTTTATGATTATTTGTTACATCTTAGATGGTCTGTTATTTCTTGTAAGTTAGCAAGAAGAGTTTCTTTTTTAACTTATTAGATAATCGGTATTGTTACTTAAATAAGTAAATGTAGTTGTAGCTCTAGCTCTGCTAATCACTTCCTAATTCCTATGTTACTGAAATTTTTTAATGTCTGTTAGCAAAACACCTGATTGGATATGATGAATGTAATCTTCTGTTGGGCAGGTTACATAAGTATCATTTCCTGGATAAATATGTTACCTATATATTTGATATTGCTGCCTATCTTCAACCATTATATTTTTTCTATTTTTGTTTTATAGTTTACTCATAACTTCCCCGTTTCTTTTCCACACTGGGCTGCTTGCCCTTTTGAACCCCTTGCTTTTGTATCTTTTTATTTTTGCAAGCTGTGGTTGGAGCTTACTTGTGATGGTAGTAATAAAAGCAATATTGAAAATAATAATATAAATAATAATATTAGGAAATTCAAAATGAGCAACGAATAAGAATTTGGAATCGGTTTGTGATGTGCCCAAACTTAAAACATGCAATAAGCAAATATGAGTGTAAAGTCACCTGATTGTTCTGCTTTGAATAAATTGGTCTTATATTTTCAGCAATTATGAGACTGCACATCTCATCCCAACTATCACCTCACAATACTCATTTATCTTTGAGTCCAATTGTCTGTCGGCCTCTCTCGGTCTTGCTCCCTCTCCCGACGAGGTTGTTTTGCTCTCAAGATGTCGAGGTAACAAGGGAATTCCTTGAAAGGACGTTAACTTGATTATACTTTGCGGCTTGGGAGAATGAAAGGAAATGAGAGCTGACAGCCTTGCAGAAAGATAATTAAGTTCGAAATTCCCTTCGCCCATTTCTTTCTTCCGTACAATTTGGAGAGAAATAGTTTAAACCCCCATTTCTTTAATAAAGTCCTTTAGGTCACTGAAACAGAAATTTATTTAGATTAATATCAGGATATTTGTTTTCAAATAACGTTTCGCTTGTCAGCCAAAATAATTTTTCACTGGGAACTTGCGAATTTTTTTTTAATAATCGTGATATCAATTACCATTACGAGAGCTCTTTATATACTTTAGTATATAATTGGACAATAAATCATTCACTGCTAAAAATTATGAAAATATGGTAGTAGCAATACAAGGCCGTGGTAACTCGATCTGCTACTTTATTTTTTTTAAAGTTTTATTTGCTTTTCGGTTTCTTCACATTATCTAATAAGAATTATCTGTATTTTCAAATAGGTTTATATCCTTGGATCTGAGTTTTCCCACTCTGTGGAGAGTCTCGTGAGATTTTAATGGTCCTTTCTGGGATTTTCTGATATACTTTAGAAAAGGTACAATCCTGTATGACAATGAGGCAAAGTTTATTTTGAAATGGCAGCTGTTGGTGTAATAGGCTCGGGCAGTCTAGAATAGTGATATGCTTTTTTAATAATGTCGATAAATTATTCGGGAAAGGTACATCATAGACACCCTATCGTAAATGTAAGTACTAAGGATGGCCTTGGACTCGTACCTGAATAACTATGACACATTCATCATTATTTGGGTGCTAATACCATGAACTGACATAGTTGAGTTATTCCACAACAGGAACCTTAGTGTATTCTATTTTTGTAGTATAACATCAAGTTAATAGTCTGGAATTTTTAGGGTTTATATCTTCATTATTTCAGTATCCAGATCTTATTTTGGCATTATAATTAAAAGTGATAAGGTATGTTCTGGTGGAAAAAGGGAATAAACCATTAATAGAAAATCCTCTTTATTTCCTCATATTTACTCCATATTCTAGGATAGATTTTTTAAAAAGAACGGGGGAAGTCAAATTGGGATCCTTGTGTGTATCTTTAATATCCAGATAATATTCTACTGATTTTGACTTATATCTTAATGTCACATTAAATTGAAATGTAATAGATATCTTAAATGCCAACCAAAGAATGCTTGTCGGAAATGAATTGCTGAACAGAATTTAGAAGTGGGTCAAGCTGCATTCACTTGCAAAAGCATGGCAGGAATTGCATTAAACTGGATTTGTGTAAAAATAGCTACAATGGCATGCTTACTTTATCTCTCTCTCTCTCTCTCTCTCTCTCTCTCTCTCTCTCTCTCTCTCTCTCTCTCTCTCGCATGCCTATCTTATTTTATTCTACTCGACAGATTACAA
>NC_090730.1:133832879-133837879 GCF_036898095.1 Palaemon carinicauda
AACTTTGTGTGAATTTTGGAAAAGCCACTTCAACATCGTGCACTGCTTGAAGATCATAGATCAGGCTTGGGTGGGATTAACTCGACTGACCCTCAATTATGCCTGGAAGAAGCTGTGGCCTGATGCAGTTTTTCCCCGAGATTTCGAAGGTTTTGATCCCGAACCTGATCCCGTGGTGGGTGCAGCGGAAGACGTAGAGGAAATCGTCTCCCTTGGCAAGTCCATGGGTCTGGAGGTCGACGCAGATGATGTCACGGAACTCTTCGCCGAACATCACGACGAACTTACAACAGAGGAGCTCAAGGAACTCCACGCTATGTCTGAGCACATGAGTGATGACGAGGAAGGGATCGAGGAGGTAGAACATTTGTTAGGTTCGGCGCAAATAAAAGAGGTGTTAGGAAAATATCAAGACGTGGTCGACTTCATCGACAAATACCACCCAAAAAAATTGCAGGTTTGTCGTGTAGTTGCGCAGTTCGATGATGTTTGCCTAACTCACTTTCGAAACATTCTGAAAAGCCGTACCAAGCAACTATCTATCAATAGTTTCTTTAAAAAAACTACGAAGCGAACTCGTGATGAAGAGGATGGAAGTGGTTCAAAGAAAACGGCAAAGAGTGAAGCGAAAGAAAGTGAAACAAAGAAAACGGCAAAGAGTGAAGCGAAAGAAATTCAATCAATTTTAAGTGTAGAGAGTGAAAGTGATTAAAATTAATCATCAAAAAGAAAAAAAAGAAAATGTAAAAAAAATATAAAATATAAAAATAAAAAAAAATAAGCTAAGTTATGTTAAAGTTCACTTAGTGTAAGTTAGAATAAGTTACGGTAGTGTACGTTTATCATAGTTAACCTCTCTACCTCTTCGCCGCACGTCCATCTCCTCTCTGCGTAGCAAGACCAACAACACCTGCGCTGGAGTTTCTAAGGTAAAGTGACGCTAAAAACCCGTTTCTTATTTATAATTTTTTTATAATTCTTCTTTTTTACATGTCTATTATCTAATTAAGTGTGCATTATTCTCATGGGAAATTATGTGTAGTAGTTTATTAAGAAGTTATCATAGGTTTTTGGGCTCAACCACGGATTAATCCTATTTCAATGTATTCTTAGGGGAAAATTCGTTTCGACATCCGAACATTTTCTACATCCGAAGTCGGTTGTGGAACGGATTAAATTCGTATGTAGAGGTACCACTGTGTGTGTATATATATATATATATATATATATATATATATATATATATATATATATATATATATACATGAATAAGGTTGTGAAATGGTATACGTAAAACTAATTTTAATATGTATGATTACATATTTAACAAATTGAATAGCATGGATTATGAGAGATGTCATATGACAAAATTAAAATATTAAAGTTTTACAGAGAGAGAGAGAGAGAGATAGAGAGAGAGAGAGAGAGAGAGAGAGAGAGAGAGAGAGAGAGAGAGAGAGAGAGAGAGAGAGAGAGAGATGCTTGGGTGTATCAAAAATATCTTCATACCCTTTAGAAATCGTAATCACGAAGCAAATTTGTTCCAGGAATCGTACTCTCTTCAGACAGGAGTATCCAATTTCAACTACAATATAAAGCACAGGAACACTCTTCGTTATCATTTCTTTGGCCTTTTCCTTTCATTATCCCATCATTCTCTGATATTATTTCTTCTTCCTACCTACGTACATTCGCAAGCATCTTCAGCTTACTGGAGGGTTTTCTTCGAAGCGTTGCTTAATGGCTATTATGCCTAAAATACACAAGATATTTATAAATATCAGCTACTTGATGTTGCCAGTTTTGGTATTCTCAAACAATTTGTTTGTTAAAAGAAGCTTGTATATGTATAAAAGAAATCACAAACTATTTTTCATCTACTTTTATTAGGAAATCGATATTTTCACAAAAAAAAATAAAAGTTTTTGCAATAAGAGTTGAATATTAACGTTAGAAGGCCATGTAAAGTATATATTTTCATGTAAATAAATTGCTCGGTTTTAAGTATACTTTTCTTAGCTTAGTGAAATCATCCTAGTTACTGAAAATTATTCGCAATAACTGTCCCAAATTCAATAAAAACATCGAAACTTTTACATTTCTCTCATCACTAAACGGTATTCGGAAACCAATAACCCTTCAATAAGCATTAGGTTCAGATATATTAATTATGGCAAAGGATATATGTAGAGTATAAAATCATTGCGGGGATAACCTGAAATTAATCTGACCTGGGTATTCACCTCTCATATTCGCCTGCCTTTGTTCTTATTCCTAACTAAATCCCAGAACGTTGGAGGTAATCAAGGAAGGTGACCACTTCGACGACGACGATTCTCTTGTTTCATTGAAATGGCGTATAATGGCGTGACAAAGGGGGTGAAATATCATGAAGGAAAACAGCAGAAACTCGATTTAGCCAAATGGGTCCATGAGGCTATAATAGACTTTCAAGGAAATTGGATATGATTTCGAAGTCGGGATGAATTATGCGTTTCGAATTATTGAGTCTGTTTCGTAGTTACGAAGTATTTGATAAGTACAGTGAGATTCATGAAGAAAAGTTGGTATGGATGTTTTTTGATATATCAATATACATTTTCATGTGTGTATGTTCATTTATCCATCTAATCTCTCTCTCTCTCTCGCGATGTTACCTCTCCAGAAGTTGCATGCGATGAGGCTACTGTTTATTTAACTTGGTTCTTTGTGTAGACAGGGTATGGTCTCTTTGGGTAGTTACCTATACATCTTTGCTAAACCTAACATTGCTTGATTGCGATGATCGGACAGACAACAGTATACTGAAAATGTTATTGCTGACAGGATTAATACTAGGGGCTATCTTTCCAATACCTCTTTCATCCATATGTCAAACCCTTATCTAAGCCTTCATTTTCTTCCAAATCGTTACACTTCTGAATTAAATACCTTCTCCCTAAATTTATATCACCTAGGTTTTAAAAACGCTCTGATCCATACTTCAACCTATACTTACCGTTTCACCAATTCTTAAACGCCCCATTTGCATCATAAATATTCATTTTAAAAATCAACACTCACCCATTTGTATTTGATACCCTCTCTTCCCTTCCAAAAGGGAGTTATCTTAGCAATCCCTTCATATGATTTGATTTCTGCTTTCACAGACAATTCTAGTCTCTTTCCAATATTGTAAACATCTTGCTATCTTTTCCTCCTCACCTAATCTGCCACTTAATTCGTCTCTAATCTTACCATAGACCATTATATTCACTTCTAAATATCTTTATGAAAGAATGATATCCTATTTGACACCATCAATATAAACACAGCTCTATCTTTCAAGTTTACATTTAACATAATAAGCCTACCCTTGCTATTATTTACTCTAAAATTACTCCTCTCACAAACAGTTTCAACTCACATATATCTGTAGCTTCTCTTGACCATCACTGGCCAGCACATTGACATCTGTAAATATCAAATATTCCATATTCCAATCACTGCTAATTTTTTTATTGCACAACTTCACACCTACACTCGCTTTCTTTTGTGACCTGGCACATATTTCCACCGCTGAATATGTTAAATAGCCTTGGATATATATGGGATCATAAATTCACAAATCAAATAATTAACCCAATAATATACATATGATAAGTACGTACATGAGAAAATTTCAACGGAGAATGTGTTTTTTGTAAGAACTAAGTTGTTGATTTGCTGGTAACATGTGGTTGAGAATAGGTTATCTTGAACGTCTGTTTGGTGGAGACCAATCAATTATTTGTCTGGCTTTTTAGCATTTGCAAACTTGCAGTAAGCAGAGATTTCTTTATATATTAGCTGAAATAACTAATGGCATTAAGTCCTCTTTGCTCCCTGACATATCAAAGACCAAATCATTTAGTATATGGATTTGTTTTTTGGGACTATGATATTAGAAACAACGTCCTAAGCACCCCACACACGCACAGTTTTAACTGACAGAACTGAATAGTGTGTGGGCACTTTTGTGTCCGGCATGCCTGTCAGTTCAGACGACCTGTCAGTTAGAACTGTGCGTATATGGGGGCTTTAGACATGTCAGGGGATTTTCCCTTGACTGAGGTCAAACACGTCTCCAACACTGCCTCATGAAAGTCTCAATTATGCAGCATATACTGTATGTCTCCTATGGTATCTAAGGTATCTTTGCTGCAATGGGATCTACCCTGATACACCCACGGTCCAGATATCCGGACCGTGGATACACCATCGTGTCATATCCCCTTTCGCACATAGTTAACTCCCTTCCTTTCCTACAAACTTTAACTCATGATTAGCTTCCATCATGAAACATTTTATATCACCCAAGAAACCTTCATCTATACTTTATTTTCTTTACCTCACGGTATATGTTATGTAAATATATCTTATTGATTTGCCACAGATGGAGCATAATAATTTAGTTTTCCCTTTATTTTGATATGTCATGACGAATATGCTAAACAAAGTTAAAAGCTGAGACCAATTATGCCCTTGCAAGTAGAAACTGGTCTGCTAGACATCGTATTGTTTTTAAGATGCCCTGTTAGCTCAAATCTTGACGAGAAATCATCACATTGGAACAATTATGTTTGATTATTAGTTTTTTTTTCTTACCTTGAGTATATGCAGAAAATTTAATCAATTATATAGCAATTCTGCCCTCTTATTCAGAAGCTCCCGGTGCGAACTCCTAAGTATTTGGTATTCAAATCACTAAAATTAAGGCTAAGGCTCAGTAACAGCAGCAAAATACTTTGATTCTTTTTAAAGATGATGACGGATAGGAATACAATAGATTTAATAATATATATAGCTATAACATTAGAAACATTGTAACATGAAACTATTTAATATCACACCATCAATTTCCCTGATGATAACTATCAAGTAAAGCCTGTACCCAGGTGAACAGCCACAAGGAATTAGAAGAGTTGGAAGACCCATGCCTACATGGCTGAGGACTATGAAGCGTGAAGTGGGAGAGGATG